>NW_023458562.1:4451917-4496279 GCF_013731165.1 Rhagoletis pomonella | reverse complement strand
ATATTAAAAAATAAAATGTTAACAAGCCACAATAACATTGACAAATAAAAATTCTTAATTTAGGTTGAACAACTAAAGAACAGAACCCTTCTAACACATATTTCTGCCAAAAAAAGCTCTGAAGCTATATGCAAGAAAAAATACCTTTCAATATCATGCGCTTTACCGATGGTCTTGTTTCCACTTGTGAGATCTTTTCTAAGCGTGCGTAATCTTCTTCTATGATCTTGCAACTACAACATTGGTCCGATGCGTCAACCTCTAGTCTTATGTCATGTAGGTCAACACAAGTCCTTATAAGGAAGCTGAAGAGCACAGATGTGCGTTTTCTATTATAAGAGAGCCAAAAATCCTCGATGTAAAATTTGGCCATTGATATACCAACAGTGGTCTTTCTTGGAAGGATGTGGTCGAACCTTTCCTTGCTGATTCGCCACTTTTAAAATATCCAAGAGCTGGTTTCCTTGAGTCTTACTGCTGCAGCAATGGCCGTCCGAGCAATTTCATCAAGCGGAGGTAGATGCAAGGTCGCATTTAGGGTGTATGACGACGTGAGACATCTCGTTAATTCGTATAATATAAATGTTCAAGTGACTTGCGCCCACTTGAAGGATGCATCCCTGCGCATCCTTTAATCCCAAATGCATCCCTGCGCGAGCACCGAATTAAAGCACCCCTGCTTGAATATTCCAGACACTGGCTACAGTTGTCTTCCAGTGTAACCTATAAAAGGCAATTGCAACCTTCCCATGCTCTCTCTTTTTCATCGCCACCTGAACCGAAGACAGCAGGGATCGTAACACCAGCAACTATAAAAAAGTCCTCTACAACACCGTTGGAGGTCGACATCTACTTACCTGATTTCATCTCATATTATCGACGCGGGAGTTGAACTACATCGCGGAGTTTCACCTGCACTTCAGCAAACTAGGTATCAACCATCTATACATATATTCATATTATCCACCCATTTCAATATTACCATTCCCGTTGCGCGAGTTCCCTCCGAACTCCGCAACCCAAATCAATTGCTCAATTCACATTATATTTGCTAATCAACGTGTCATAAATCTCATCTACAGTCCATTCAAAAAAATTGTTAAAATATTAACTAGTTCTAAGTGCATTTTGTAAATGAATTACAAGTTGGATTAAACATTACTTTGCAAATTTTAAATCGCAATCTCGTAATTTCTTAACAATAAACATAAAAAACAAAGTATGGGGTTCCTAATGATTTCGACAGCAGCACCATTATGAATTACAACCTGATTGTACAATAAATAGGGATTTTCTAAATAACTCAACTGCAGCGCCACCTAGCGGGCATAAGTAGTTTTCATCATGCAGGAAGAACACATTTTGAATTTGAACACAATCGGTTCATAAATACGGCTTTTATAAATAATTCGGCTCCATCGCCACCAAGGAGTTTTCTAGTAGCCTTTAATAGGACTTAATGCGCAGGGAATAACCTCCGAAATTTTGACTTAAATCTATCCAGAGGTTTGAGTTAAATCGCAACGACGAAAACGGTTATCATTTTATACATAAATATATGTACATATCTATATATGTACATAAATTACTTGTTTTATTATTATTTTATTCGTTATTCGAATAATTAGTGAAGATAATCAGCCTCATTGTGTAAGTCGCAAATTAGGCTAAATTGTACGACTCGACAACATTGGCATTGTCTACTGTCGTGCTGAAATAAATAAACGACGAAAATTGTACAGTGCTGCCAAGTTTTTTCCGTTTTAATACACTAGTCGAGTGGAAATTTTAGGCAATGACGTGAAGTTTTCGATACGATTCGACTCTCGAAAAACGACTTGCATTCGACACGACTCGCGCAATGAGGGTGAATAATTATTCGAATAACGAATAAAATAATTTATCCGTCATTCGAATAATTTTTTTTTGAATAAACAAAATTATTTATTATCTACGAATAACAAGAAAAACAATTTATTCATTTGTTATTCGTCATTCGAATACATTTTGTCCAACTCTGGCTTTAGCCAAGATGCCTGGCGGCAGAGTGTCCCTGTTGTAAAAGTTAAGAATTTTTTCCAGGGGTTTTAGAAGGAATGAGGTAAGACTTATGGGCCTGTACTCCTTAGAGAAATCTGGGTTGCTCTTCAATGCCTTGGGTATAACGACAACCCGCGCTTCCCTCCATAGTACCGGCACATAGCTCAGCCTCAAACAATCCAAAAATATTGCCTTCAGCCATGGTACCACATGGTGACAAGGTGGAGCAAGACTGGGAATATTCCGTCTACTCCCGGGGTTTTGTAGGGCTCAAAACTGTTGATTACCCATTCTACTTTGGAAGAAGTTATGATGTTTGGCGGGATGCTACTCGCTCCACCTCCGCCCCACTATCGAGGTCTGTCGAATCCATGCATCCCGGAAAGTGGGTGCTGACCAAGTCATCGCGCGACTTCCCGCTTGAATTGGTCCAGTCCCCGCAACTCTTACGTATCGGGCAAGGTGCGCTTGGAATCTTGGTTAGAAGTTTGCTAAGCCTGCCCACCTCGTTTGTTTCCTATAAGTTTCCACAGAAGTCCATCCAGGATTTATTCTTTGCCTTTCGCACTTCTTTTTTTATATGATTTGAGTAAGTCGTTGTACTACCCCCAGCAGAATTCATTATCAGCTACCTTGGCAAATTTGAAGATTTCTAGCACTTCACCTCTTTGTGATCCCAGCTCCTTATTCCACCAAGGAGGTTTAGATCTACGATTAGTGCACGAGAGAGGGCAGGATGCGTTGTAAGCGTTAGTAAGGATCGATGTTAGTGTTCTAACTCCTTCTTAAAGTTCAACGTTTGGGTTATACCTACGCGGCTTAGCCTTCATATTGTCCAGTATTTTCCTTTTTCAATAACTCCCATTTTGTGCATGAGTTTGGCGTTACTATTATATATCTCCGTACTAAATTGCAAAACTCTACGATGAATACTTCCAGAGATATGTTGTGTAAAAACTTTAGTTTGTATGGGAGGTGCCACGCCCTCTTGATATATCGAAATTATCCTTCATCTATTATCATCCTTTGAGCTGTTCTCGAGTTTTTCGAACAGAGAAAAACGAGCAAAACGGCTTTCAAAATATATATTAGTATAGATAACAAATGAAAAACATTTTTTAATTAAATCTATCCTGTGGAAAAATGTTTATGAATAAATTTTTAAATAATTGCAGACATTTGAAATTAATTTCAAGTATTTTCCAAAAAAGAGGAAGCATTCAAACGTAAAATTTTTTTCTTTAATTTTTGAACATAGATAAATAAAAAACCAGAGTTTTTTTTAAAAATCGCCACGGATAGATCGACGCGAAATTTAACTATCTTTTATTAAAACAAAAAAAAAAAAGAACTTGAAATCGGTTCATATTTGAGCTGTCAAAATTAATTTGTCCACAGCAACCTTCTTTGCCTTACTGTGCGTCGCTTCTTCACCTCCATTACTACTTCCTTTTGTAATTGTATAAAGTTACGAAGTGACTCACCTCTTTCATTTATGTTGCGCTTCCCCACACCGTATGATGGGCATTCGCGTCGGATCCTACTAACTATAAGCAGTTGTTTCCTATTGCCAGCCACTTCTAATTAGATTTAAATAGCTTTGTAGCCTATTCCATTTTAGTATAACTAAGAGCAAGTTTGAAGTACCTAGGGCTTTCCGTTGATATTTGAAATTTTTATTTTTATTTTTTTGTCCATATAAAGAATTGCATGAAAGTTATATTAATTTTCAAAAAATCGTCCGCCTTATTGAATCGGTCATTTCGAGTTTTCAGTATCTTACCTTATACATATTTATATTCAGAGAACCTAAAAACTTTTATATACATAGTTGCTATATAAAGGCTGCGTCTCTTTATACATTCCGGATAATGCCATTTCACAGCCAGAATAAACAGGATGCGATTGAAATATACGTTAACATATCATCAAGAACGTTCTAAGGAATAAGTAAACAAAAAAGTTTATTCCAAACGTTCAGAATGAATAAAGAAATGCAGCCAAAGTTTACAATAGTTCCTGTTTATAATTATTTTGAATTTTGAGATTTGACATACCGTCACTAAAATGTAAATATCTAAGCGAAATGGTTAGACATGGTTATCAAGCTTAACCTCTGCATTTCCGAAGGTGTAAAGAATAATATGCAAGTAGTTTCATAACGGCCTTAAGCGGCCTTTACTTTTGCGACTCTTTAATTATATTTTTTAAAACAAATCAGGATGGCGAATTTTAAGAATATACTTACTTACCTTAATACGGACATAAATTACTTTATGACCTCTAAATATATAGAGAAATAAGTGTAATATTTGGTTTATTAAGTCAATTTGCCATTATGTAAATATCTGTAAGTGAGATTAGCAATCTTTTAAGTGAAATTTCAGTTATAATAGAGTTCTCAAATCGACGGCGTTGACCTACTTTTTTGGTTCCATATGTTAATTGCTTTAATAAATGTAATTATATCTAAATATATAGGCGGGAATAAATTGCAAGTATCATATAGTGATAAAAGAAAATAAAATTTTGAGTTTCGTCCAGTTAGATTTGCGTTTCGAACCACTGTGCATTTCCGGCAACATGAATTTCAAAGAGCAACGAAGCTACATACGAAGCAACGGTCGGAGCAACATGCCCTGGTTGCTTCAACGGTTGCGATGGGCGCATCTATGTATGTCAGCTTCTGTTTAAATTGTTGAGCCACAAGCCAGAACCCCTCCTATGCCTGAGGAACTGGTTCTCAATCCAGTTAACCCAATAACAGCTTCTTCCAATCCATTGAAAACATGCACTTTGTTAAGTCCACCACCTGTTGCGCTTGCTTCTGCCTTCGGCCGCGCTTATGGATTATAACCCTTGCTAGGTAGAATTCTGGTTTTTGTAATGCCTGAAAAGAGGGTCTTCCGCATGCCAAAGGTATACAAAACTTCTTGCGCATATAAAGCATAATTTTCCAGTGTAGTACCACAGAATAAACAGTATACAGAAGACGCATGTCGACTATCCAACCAATTTGAACTAAGGCACCAGCGGTGAGGCAAGCAAGAAGGCGCTGCCTCTGTTACTTTAGCAGTATTTTCACTCGGCTGACACTGTTAATTCCATCATCGCTATGACGACCAGATGTTAACTAACTTCGTTTTCCATCACGATCAGCGTTGCCGTTTTGGTACAATTGTATATTTTTTAATACTGTTTTTCTAAATGTAATATCTGATCCTTTTTTGTTCCCAAATGCCGTATTTTGATACTTTCGGCTGGCAAAAATGAATGTTTGAAAACTGTGAATAGTACTGCTAGTCTAAAGGCAAATATTTTTGTTTCTTGTTATTTGAAGACTCACAATTTATATATAGATATTTATAAGTTGATTTGGTAACTCTTATAAGGAAAATACAACCCGGAATTTCTTTGCACACGCCACGTTTATAGGACCCCTAAACCACACAAAAACATTACGCAATATCGGGCTTGCGACGAGAGTTTGTGTGGTGTATGGGGTCGTTTGTACTAAATTGCACAGATATAGCGCTAAAATAAAAATTATTTTGATATTTTGCTCATGCTTGTGTTATTGTACAATAATTTGTGCTTCGTATGGCGACCACTGCGAAATTTTTAGTCTACTTTTGATTTTGGTATCCAGATCGTGCTGTAAAATATGGGTAAAAGCGTAAAAAAAAAATTTTTTTTTTTTATTTAGTTTTTTTTTACGTTTTAAAGCCGAAGCTATCAAAATATACATTGCACATTCATGCCAATTACTCGTTCTCCGCCTCCGCTTAGCGGAGGCGCACACCCTACCGGCCATTCGACTACAGGAAACCTCGCCTTAGCTTCAACAAACCAACTTTTGATGTTAAAAAACCAACGGCAAAGATCCCAATCAACTAGCTCAATCAGCTCTAAGGCAAACTGCACTTCCACTTCAAATAAAAATGGAACATCCAATCCTAATCTTGAAGAATGGACTGAAGCCAAAGGCTCGCAAAGAGCTAGAGACAGTCCCCAAAAAGCAAATAATGCTAAACAACAAAAACTTAACTACTGGCTAAGCAATGCAGATAAGTTCGCTACTCTTCCGGTTGATAATAACGAAGAGCTTGAACCTAGGGATGCAAACTTTGGGAGTAACATCGATACATCGATGTTTCGATGCATCGGAAAAATGACCATCGGCGCTAAAATACATCGCCAGAAAAACATCGATATATCGATGGTTTCCGATGTTTCAAAATTTTTTAGGTTGTAGTTACATTAAAAGGAAAATTTAATACTTTCCAATTCATACTCTCTGTAATTCAATTAGAGAAATATTTACATATGGATGTATTTCCCTGTACTTATATACAATTCCTTTGCCCTCCCTATAAATATAATAAAAATGCACGCCGTCATAAGTTCGCTGAGCCTAAAGTTCCAAGCCCCAATTTCGTTGAAATTTCAACGGGAACCCGGTCCTTTTTACAACGCTTTTATCAACTTGCAATGTTGTGTGTCCAGAAACTTTCAATGTTGTGGATCCAGAAACTTTCAATGTTGTGTGTCCGACACCATAAAGCTTTGCTTTGAAAAGTTCCTATAAAAAAGCATAGTGCATAGGGCGACATCTGTAGTGAATAGGGCGAGGTAGATGACATCTAGATGTCGCCCTATGTACTACGTTTGCTACAGCGGAAATAGACGACACGCCATTTCTTTAAATAAAATTAATTGGTGCTCGTTTGTATGTACATACATATGTAAATGCATGTGTGTGCACCTTTCTATTATTATCGTTGAATTATTTTAATATCTATTGCAAAATTTTATTCAGACAGGACTAAAAAGTAGAAAATAAATAATATAAAAAAAACTTTTTAATATACAACGCTTTTATAAATGGACTAAAAAGTAGAAAATAATATTTCTCAGTCCCATAGAATTTGTTTTGATAACTTTTGATTTTGAAATTTTAGCAAAAGTCATTACAAACAATCTATGAAATTGAAAATGAAAAGCGTGTATGTATGTATGTGGGTATATGAATAACGACCGCTTAAAATCGATTTCAAAGTTCTACTTTCGCTGTAGAAATTTTAGGTCTACGTTATGTAGTTTGACTATTGTCAATTAAATCGAATGCTTTGTATTGCATGCGCTCCACGTTTTTCATTTTCAATTTCATAGATTGTTTATAATGACTTTTGCTAAAATTTCAAAATCAAAAGTTATCAAAACAAATTCTATGGGACTGAGAAATATTATTTCCTACTTTTTAGTCCATTTATAAAAGCGTTGTATATTAAAAAGTTTTTTTTATATTATTTATTTAATTATGAAGTAAGCATTTTTAATACCGAAAGATAAGAGTACACTCGGAATTTCTAAATTTTCCCCTAAAGAATAAGTAATAAAATTCATAGCCAGTCAAAAAATTTTAGGAGCATAATGGGTAAGTTAAATTCAGGTCTGAGTCACACTTAAGTCGATGTTAAAACATCGCTTAAACTGGCATCGATGTATCGCCAATTTTGCGATTTTAAGAAATTATAAACATCGATGGCAAACATCGAATATTGAACCGATATTATCGATGTTTCAAAAACATCCATGCATCGTTTGCATCCCTACTTGAACCTCAAAAAAACACAACAAAACGAAAAACCGATCAAACCTCCTCCATTTTTGTGGACAAAGTCGAGAATATACATCCGCTTTTAGACACGCTTAACGAAGTTAGAGTTATTGGTGCCAATCGAGTCAAAATTCAACCGAAAAATCCCGAATCATTCTCTAATATAGTCAAATTACTTGAAAGCAAGCATACTGAGTTCTTCACTTATAAGCTAAAAAACGAAAGATACTTTAAACTTATTCTTAGGAACACGCATCCGTCAGTTGGACCGGATGAAATTTAATCGGCTCTGAAAGAGTATGGACGTACTGTTACAAATGTTTGGAACATGAAACACTCCCAAACAAAGAGGGCTCTCCCAATGTTTGTGGTTGAGATGCAACAAAATAACAACAAAACCGTCTATGATATAAAGAGTTTACTACACAGTCTAATTGTTTTCTAACCTCCTCGCCCAAAACGAGATATCCCACAGTGTTCCAGATGTCAAGACTACGGCCATACAAAATCAAGTTGTCGAAGACAGCCCTAATGTATTAAATGCGCAGGCGAACATATTTCCGCAGAGTGTGAAAGGAAGACAAGATCAAAAGACGTCAAATGTGCGTTGTGCGAGGGAAATCACCCTGCGAATCTACTACGTTCCCAGCGTTAAGGCAAAAAATACTACAAGTAACCATCCATATCAACAAGCGCAGTTGAACTTACATCCACAGCAGCTATCGTATGCCCAAGCAGTTAGTAGTCAGATAAATCAAATATCCCACAATAACAACAATAGCCAAAGCGATGCTCTGATTAGGGGGATACGTGATATGATGAAGTTACTCAGAGATGTAATGTCCCAAATAACAACTATGACAAGCCTATTGGTAAATCTTGTCGCAAAGGCAACTCCATGTCCTTTAAAGCTTGCCAACGCCAATGGACTGTCACACCACTCAGATGAGTTAAAAATCTTTCTACAAAAAAAATGAAATACGACATTCTACTAGTATCCGAAACACATTTTACGAAAAAAAAGCTTTTTTAAAATACCTTCTTACTGTCTTTATCACGCAATGCTCCCAGATGGATCTGCTCACGGAGGCTCAGCTGTACTCATTAGGAAGACAATAAAGTATTATGAGTCTTCACATTACAGAACAGATGAAATCCAAGCAACAAATATAACAGTGGAGGATGAAATTGGCTCACTCCTTATCTCTGCCATCTATAGCCCACCCAAAAACAATATAAAAAACGAAGTCTACATTAAGGTCTTTAAAACCCTAGTATGCCGCTTCATTGCAGGAGGCGATTATAATGCAAAAAATACACTGTGTGGATCTCGACTCACAACAACGAAAGCACGCGAACTAAACAATGCATCCAATTCTTTAAACCTAACACCGACATACTGGCCTTCGGACCCAAACAAAATTCCTGATCTTGTCAGATAACCTGCAAGTCTAGTCTTGAACTCTCCTCAGATCATTCACCAGTGATCATTACGATCACGAAAGAGCTTCAAAATACCATTCGAAAATGCCATCTCTGCAACAGCCGTACAAATTGGACTCAGTTTAAAACCATTTTGACTTCAACTCGTTGTGCTTAAAAATGCCTCTTAAAAGCGAGGAAGATATAATCAAGGCTGCCGAGTATCTAACTAATTGCATACAACAAGCTGCGTGGGAATCCACTCGGCTCCGAAAACTAAACCAAAGGCATATACATCACAATGAACTTATACAAGACAAAATAAAAGATAAACATCAAGCGAGAAATATCTGGAACCGATCTAGGTCTCCAGAAGACAAACGTCGACTCAACAAGCTGACTAAGGAACTAAAAGGTTTACTAAAACGGCAAAAGGACCAAGAAATGAAGCATTTCCTTCAAAATTTGGATCCAACTGAACTTTCCAACTAGTCCCTGTGGAAAGTAAATAAGAAACTTAACACGATCGACTACCGACCACCACTTCGGAAACCCGATAACTCCTGGGCGAAAACTCCTTTGGATAAATCAGAGCTTTTCGCCAATCACCTAAAAAATGTATTCTCGCCACACATCGCTGCAGACGCTTTTGTATCTGCCTTCTTAGAAGAACCCCATCAAATGGAGCTACAGATGAAAAAATTCACTAGAAGCGAAATAACTAGCACAATAAATAAATTAAAAGACCACAAGGCACCAGGTTATGATCGCATTACCGCCGAAGTTCTTAAAAAACTTCCAATTGAGGCTCTAAACTTTATACTCACCTGTTTAACGCTTGTCTAACAAGAAGTATTTTCCCGTAAAGTCCTATCGTCCTATCATACTCCTTCCGATTTTGTCAAAAGTATTTGAAAAATTATTTCTTAAAAAACCATTGAAAATACAGTGCTATCTGGGTCGAGTGAACTAATTAATGCAAGACCAGTTCATAAAATGCAGATTGTTCACTATATCCAGATTGAGTTTTTTTGTTCTTTAAAATCAATTTTATTGCGCAGTACGTCGTTTGAAGTTAAAGTTTTAAGTACTCGGAAATGTCGTCTTTTCCCTCAGCTAATGCCAACACATGTTTCCGGTGGATGTTGTATCGTTGTCGTCAAGCTCTATTAGCGGTAGACCCAGGAAGCGTGCAGCCTCGATGGGGTCTGTCCATAAGGCCAGAGGCGTTAGCAGGGTGGGGTTTAGTGGGCATGTGAAGAGATGCTGCGAGTCATGGGGCTTTTCTCCGAATGCGGGGAATTCATTTGGCACATCAGCATTTATTCTGCTCAAGTATGAGTTCAACCTGCTGCAGTAGCCCGATCGAAGTTGGGCTATGGGGTCCGAGTCTCCCGAGGCAGACGGCCTTCTAACGTGCCGTCGCGATGGTTCTTCCGCAAGCAGATGTCTGTTCGGGTACCTAACACCCGGGTGACACCCTACTAGGAATTGCTTGCAGAGCATTGTGTTATGCTCCTTAATCGGGAGCATATTGGCCTCGTTGCGCTGGTGGTGTTTCGGCAACATCAGAAGGCATCCTGTCGCTGTCTGAGTGCCGTGTTTTAGCAAGTCTGCAGTTTCATCCACTGCGTCCTACTAGTCCCCGATAGCGACACAGGCGTTGCATAGTTCAGAACCGGGCGGCCAATTGCCTTGTACGTTGCCAGCAACGTTTCTTTGTCTTTGCCCCACGTGCTGCCGGCAAGCGACTTGAGGACCTTGTTGCGGCTTTGTACTTTATTGACAATTGCGGTTGTATGCGCCGAGAAAGAGAGCAGACTTTTGAAGGTTACTCTGAGGATCTTCGGGTTATTCAACGTCGGAATTGGCTCGTCATCGACGAGAATACCCAGTTGCAGTCTGACCTCTTTCGCCGAAGTGGTGAAAAGCGTTGCTGAGGATTTTGTAGGGGAGAGTGTTAGGCTCCGTGCAGTGACGAAGCGAGAAAGCTCGGTGAAATAACCATTATCGAGCAAACGTCAGCATAAGAGACAATCGAGACTACCTCTGGAGGTTGAGGGAGCTTAGAAATGTAAAAGTTGAACAGTAGTGGGGAAAGGGCACCACCCTGTTGAACTCGCTGCTTCATTTTCCTAGGTTTGATCGATTTGTCTCCAAAGATCACTGACGACCACTCAGGTATTTCGCAGTCCACCGTTTGTTTTCTAGTAGCGTTACTTGAATAGTTCTCTCACATGGGGGGTTTCGGTTAAGGCCACGAATTATTTGGGAGTTTATGGCGTCAAGTGCTGTTGTTGTGCTGTGCACTTTACGGAACCCATGCTTATGCTTCGCTGGGTCCAGTGATTTGTGTAGTGCGGAAGTTGGAGGGCCTCTAGTGTCTTCGCTACCGGGGAAAGGTGAGCTATCGGGGAGAAGACTCTCCTTTGTTAGACGGTTTCCCCGGTGGACAATCACCTCACGGTTGACCAAGGCTTGCTCACACCAGAGGCGAAGTGACAGGTCTTCAGATGGTCTTCCCACTTCTTCCGCTTATGTACGTTCACTAGTTGCCGAATCTCCGAGTTGAGATCCCTGATACGGGGATTTACGGGGTCGGCCTGGCGAAGGGATTAACCTTTTTGTCATTAAATTTGTCGTTACAGTTTTGAATTTGGAAGGAATTGGTTTTAAATTTTGTTCACTCTACAAAGACTCAAAATTGTTCCATCTATAGAGTACTCAATGGAAAAATTTTCATGTTCACTCTTTCGAGGTGTTCGTAGCATCGGGTGTTCACTCCAGCCAGATAACACTGTAATTGAGTTAAAGCGATTAATTCCAAATCACCAATTCGGCTTTAGAAAGCAACATTCTACAATTGAGCAAGTTCACAGGCTTGTTGAAAAAAATTCAAAAAAATTTTACTTACGATTTGCCAGTATCTGACGGCGTTCTCACATGAACTTTTGCTGATAACACCGCTATAATCACGACCGCACGGGATCCCATATAATCATCATCTAAGCTCCAAAAAGCAATTGATCAGATTTCTATATGGTTGTAAAGTTGGCGTCTGAAGGTAAACGAAACTAAATCTACACATGTAACATTTACTACTTGGAGAGACACATGTCCGCAAATCAAATTGAATAACATTTCAATCCCCCAATCTGACTCTGCTAAGTACTTGGGAATTCACTTGGACAGACGATTGGCATGGAGGGCGCACATCTTCGGCAAAAGGAAAGCCCTAGGAATACAATTTCGGAGCATGTACTGGCTGTTAAAACGTCAATCTCTTCGCTCTAGACAACAAAGTTATCTTATACAAATCCGTTCTAAAACCAGTGTGGACTTACGGTATTCAATTGTGGGGAACAGAATCAAATTCAAATTTAGAAATCCTTCAAAGATTTCAGTCCAAAACTCCGCGAATCCTTGTAAACGCTCCTTGGTACGTTACGAACGCCTAAATTCATCGGGAACTTAAAATCCCACTAGTGAAGGATGAAATAAAAAAGATTGCCACAAAATATCGATATCGCCTGCAATCACACCCAAACGAGCTTGCCGCTAATTTGATGTCACCATCGCAATTCTTTCTAAGGCTGAAAAAGAAAACACCGCTCCAGCTCGTCTCATAGAAAGCGTTTTTTTATTATATAAGGATATTCCACAGGAAATATATCTTACCCACTACATATAACCTCTTCTTATTTCTTTGAAATCAAACATTTGTAAAATGTTTAATTTATTAAAACAGTATACAAAACAAATTTATATAAGAGGCATTTCATGTCACCGCGGCCAGCTCTGTGCGCGACCTCTAAGGATTTGGATGAAAGTTGAAGAAATTGAAGGTCTAGGTGACATGAATATATGTGCAGCTTATTTTGCCGATATGACGTAGGGTTGCCTATTTACACGGGACTTAAATTTTAAGAAAACGTCATACATACCTTTCTTTAAAGTGCTGTATCTGGGGAACCTTTTAACGCAACTTAATGAAAAAAAATTGTTTTCTTCCGTCTTATTATGGGCATTAATTGTACATTTTTGACATTAATGTGCAAGGTATAAAAAACAAAAATAAATTAAGCAAACATTTTTCTTTTTGATATTTTTTTTTTATTATAGCATTTTTAAATTTTTTTTTACATAAAAACATTGTCTATAATGTCAACTTTAAGTGCCCACATGGGCGTAATGGGCTACTTATGCGTTTGGACTCTAGATCGTCTAACGCTCGAGCAATATGATAAATAAACATTGAAATTTTATGAAATTGTATATTTTTGAAAGAGGAAAGGTGTGTTAAAAGAAAAACAATATGAATAATACATATTAACTTTACTAAAGGCCTAAAATCATGAAAATCTCTTCAAGGAAATGGCAGAATTGAACTTTGTTGCAAGTTCACATGGGAAATCTGCTTACGACGTGATTGGAGGAAATTTTAAGAGACTAGCAGCTAGAGCAAGTCTTCAACTCCTGATGTTACAACACCCGAAGCCTTCTACCAATGGGATGCCTGCAAAACATAACTGCAACTAACTTTTCATTGAATTTTATTTCGACCATGACTACGTGCCAATTACTTTAATCCTACTTTAAGCTATAAAATAACAGTTAAATAACATCAAGTTAGGGAACTTCATATTCTCATTTGACGAATCTTTACATCAATAAATAATTGTTTTATTTTTAGTTCTTAATTTAATAAAAGCGTGTTGATTTTTTTTTAACTATAATTTTATTACTCACTTTTACTTCCTTTTTCTTGTTTTAATAAAAGGACTAACCGTGGAGCTATCATTGGAGGTCTAATATTCTTTTGCAATGAGTGTTGTTCATGTTGATGTTGTTGATGTTTCGGTTTCATTGCAAAAGAATATTAGACCTCCAATGATAGCCTCCAAGGTTAGTCCTTTTATTAAAACAAGAAAAAGGAAATACACACCTTTCCTCAAACCAAACGTCATATCGGCAAAATATGCTGCACATATATTCATGGCACCTAGACCTTCAATCTCTTCAACTTTGATCCAAATCCTTAGAGGTCGAGCACAGAGGTGGCCGCGGTGACATGAAATGCCTCATAAAATAAAAAATATAAAGCATAGTTCACTCAAAATCGGTACGCATGAAATGGGTTATATGTATCTTTTTAACAGGTTTTCAGAAAATAATATTTAATATAATAAAATAAAAGGAAGTATTCCGTTATAGATAGATGTTAGCGAAAGTTTCATATTTTGCTTGGATAAATAAATAACAGACAATTTCTTTGATTATGATAAAATTTTTCTGAACACCTGTTCTAGAGACTTGAGTAGTCAACTTGTTCTACTAAACATCTCTACTAATTTTGTTTTAAATAAAGAAGAACATAATCGTTAATTGATGACTTCCAGAACTTTATTCACATCTTTGGCTTCAAACGGATTTAAAGTTACCTGTGAATAATTAATTTCCATTAAAATCAACCAAAAGTTTACTGAAGGTCTAAAATAAATGATACAATGGCTTAACACTTTGTGCAAGCGCTCCTTCCAGTATATTTTTGGAGTCATATGACCCATTGTGGAGTCTGATCGAGTTTTAATGAGACTGATTCGATTCTCTCGTCATTTCATATCCCTTTGACAACTGTGTCAACTTCTATAAATTTAGTTTCAAGACGATATCACCCTGGTTCTTTTTAGCTTAAAACTTTTAACGTGGGTGTTGACCGAACTCAAGTTTTAAACATGTTTTTTTAGTCATTATTAAAAAATACCACATTTGGTGTGAACATTGGGGTAAAGTAAACGGGTGCGGTACTCGATACCATCCTCGAATTTGGTCGTTCTAACTTTATCAGCTTAAAAAATTACCTATTCGTGCTTGTGAATCCAAAAAAAATTTTTTTTTAAATTCTATAAAAATTTCTCCTTCCATTTCATATGTTTAAAATTACAAACGGCCTCAAGCTCGATAAAAATAGTTGAATATAATTGTTATAAGGCCATAAAATTACAAAATCAATATTCAACAATTTTTATTGGGCTTGAGGCCGTTTTTAATGAGAAACTTATTGTGGAAAAGCAACAATAATTTTGAAAAAAATGGTAGAAGTGATTGCTATTTCGGAAATCACCACATTTCCTCATCAGACTTCTTTCAGTAGGATTCGAACCGACGATCCCACTGACTCATCCAGTTTCCTATGCACTGTGCTAAGTTAGCCTTGTAAATTATCGTTGCTTTTTTCCCACTTTTTCATTTGCTAAGTCAACTATTTCGCTACAATTTACACTTGATCATGTGGTTGTTGGTTTTGTTGGTTTTTGTTGGTTTTTGTTAATAATTCTATTTTTATTTAGAATGTTTAACTTTTAGGTGTGCTCGTCCTTAAGTTATTTGTTTTTGTTATTTTATGGTCTTATAACAATTATATTCAACAATTTTTATTGAGATCGAGGCCGTTTTTAATGAAAAACTTATTGTGGAAAAGCAACCATAATAATTTTGAAATAATGGTAGAAGTGATAGCTATTTCGGAAATCACCACATTTCCTCATCAGGCTTCTTTCAGTAGGATTCGAACCGACGATCCCAATAACTCAGCCAGTTGCCTACTGTGCTAAGTTAGCCTTGTAAATTATCGTTGCTTTTTCCCTACAAAATCAAACTACAATGCCCTTTAAAATAAATCGTGACGCCAGAGAGAAAAAATAAAAATGCCACTTTAAATAATAGAATAGATTTTAAACTCCTTTATTTATTATTTATTTTATGGTGGGAGAGCTTCTCAAACAATATAGAAACAATTTTTTCTATTTAAGTTGTAGAAAAGTAATGAACATCTAAATCCCGGGATCCCGGAATTGTGAGAACGACATCCCGAAAATCTCGCGACCGTAAAAAACGAAGAATTAACATCCCTAGTACATACCGTTATGTATAATGTGTATGCCCAATTAAAAATATAAAAAAATACATACAGTGGTAAAAAACTTATATCCGAACCATTTTTTGCCAAGTTTTAACGTAATATCACTAATGGTGTGGTCGGGGAATGCCTGACCTCTCTCTCAACTGCTTGGGAATACTTCCAGATCAAGCCGATTTGGGTCCCAGGACACAGTGATATAACAGAAAATTGCAGGACTGATGAACTGGCTAGGCAGGGCACCCTCGATGCCATCACCTCGGACAGGAAGGGCATTGGGGTTCCTCTGGCAAACTGCGGTCTGCTTTTGGGCAGATGGGCTTACTCATCTCAGCTCAGCGAGCGCTGGGAAAAAACCCCGACTCGCAAAGTTGCAAGGTCCTTCTGGCCGGTTGTGGACCGCGGGCGGTCAAGGGAGCTACTAGAGCTGGCTAAGCGCCTGCTCTCGATTATCACAGGTGTACTGACCGGACATTGTCCCATGGCAACCCACGCGGTGCGACTCAAGATCGTCACGGATCCCTACTGGTGCAGTTGCCTGGAAGACGAGGTGGAATCATCTCAGCACTTCCTACTCAACTGCCCGGCATTCGCAAGATTAAGGTTTAAGCACTTCGGTGCGCATTCCATCAACACTCCCGAGGGATTCTCCGGAGTGGACATCAGCTGTTTGCGGAACTTTGTTGTGAGCACCCAGCGCTTCTCATAATTTTACACAGTTACCGTTCAAATGAATATTTATATAATGTGGTATCACAATTAAATGTCTAAGTGAGTCCCCTTCGCGGGTCTGCCACCTTAACCTAACCTAACCTAACATATTATTTTTCTTGTTATTTAATTTTGATTATTTAGTTTAGTTCATTCTTTAACAAACCCCGTGAAAATCCAAGTTTCCAACTTTGGGCAATGTTAAAAAAAATCAACAAACTTTCGTACAGAATTTCGAGCTTTTTTAAAAATTCTAAAAAATCATCCGTAATTTTTAACCATTTGAAACTTGTACTTTATTCTACTAGAATTCGGTGGGCTACAAAACTGCATCCTCAGAATTTATTCAAAAACTCTAAATTTTTACGAAGATTTGTTGATTTTTTTTTATTGCATAAGTTTTTAAGGCAGTGTCACTCGAATAGTACATTTGTACAGATTTGTGCATTTTTATATTGGGCTATTGGTACAAAATAACAAAAATTGGGTTTTTTTGTAGTCAAAAGATTGCTACAATACAGCCATCTTCTATTGAAAAATTTAAAAAAATTATTTTTCGTGATTGGGATAAAGAAAAATATTTGGGTATTCACACAATTGGGATTCGATTTGCACCAAATTTCGGCAAATACCCAATAGTGTGACACTGCATATAAACTTGTATTTATACGAATGTTAAAGAATGAACTATAAAAAACTAACCAAAATGAAATAACAACAAAAATAATATTTTAAAACCTGTCAAAATTTGGTGCGGCTATAATTTTTTCGACTACTGTACATAAGATGACTATGATTACTGAACCGTGCAATCATAGTAGCACAACGCCACCAATATTTGACTTACAAACAAAATACGGGCAGGAATTTAAAAAATTCAACGCTTTTTGTGTGAAATATTTTATTATTATCAGTATTTTTCTCTTAATCAATCTATGTTGAAATAAAAGTTAAAATAACAAAATATTTTTTGAAATTGTAAAGATTTTCGATGGTCAAAATTTAAAAAATTTAGAGAAATATGAGTATTTTTTTTTAATTTACCAGATACAAAATCCCAACAAGTCTAGTCCGACAATAGAGTATTATATACCTTTTTAAATTCCTATATATCCTCTTCTAAGATCTTTGAAATCGAATCAAAAATAGTCATACAAAAACTCATAATTCTCCAAATCGTATTTTCTGACCTAAATTGACAGGTCGCGACCTCTAAATGACCTTTAAAGAACTCTAAAAATAGGCAATAATAGCTGTGAATTTTACACGCATATATGTACATTAGATGCCTTATTTTGTCCATACATTTTGCTAAAGTATTTCAGATCCTCCCTCCGGCAGCAGAATATGAAAATAGGACGCTAAAGACCTAACAAAATGGAAAAACAATTTCATTATTGCAAAAACTGAATGAGCTACTCCGAAAACCGCGATTTATAAGACTGTTTTGCTATAACTTTAGATCCTTATATGAAAACACATTCATCTTACACAAAAAAGAAAAAAAAATATCCAACCTCATGAAGAATAAGCCGCTAAAGCGGATGGCGTACTCAGTTTTTTAATACAACTAACCAAAAATTTACACACACGGCCTAAAGTGACAATTTGGTACTATTTTTCAGGAATTTTCAAATTTATTCGTAAGGATTTTCTTGATACTAGTAATTTTTCCAAAACTAAAATATTTGAAATTGTAGCTAATTTAATGTAGTTTATAAAAAAGTGAACAGATTTTAGATCGAATTATATTTGAACTAGTAAATTAGGCTTAAGTGGAGCCATGTTGAAAGCCACTTTCAAACTTGACAAACATCGTCAAAAATTTAAAGCCAAAGCAGGAGTGGATAAAACTGTCGCATTGTGGAATATTTTAATCTATATTCACGACTGATAATAACATTATTATCTTACATAATCAAAAAAAAAAAAATAGACAATATTGATGCAAGCGATAACGGAGAAAACGACAAAGACTAGTAGTTACTTCCTAATTGGTAAGTTTCATTAATTTAATACATATAAAGAAAAGTGCACTTAATTTTAACACTGCGCAATTTCTCGCAATCTACGTTGCCTACTCGGGAGCACGTTCTGCGTCGGCTAATTCACCTTCGTAAAAACAAAAAAAAAAAAATACAAAAAAACATAAAAAAAAAAATACAAAGACATTTTTTGAGGCATTATTTGTGGACGCATCAAATTACACAAATTTTTTGGAAATTGATAAAGAACCAAAATTATTTACGCGCTGAAGCAATAGTGAAAAAAATTATTGCAACAAAGTTAAATGAAAAAGTAATCACTTCCGAAACCGAGAAACAGATGGTTTTTCAACTCGTAGAGGCGCATCAGAAAGTGTTTCCCTACCTAACATCCTAAAACGACATTGTTAAAAATTTAAAGTATGTATGTCAGACATGGCTTTACATAAATCTAATATATTAGTTCAAATATAATTTTATTTAAAAGCTGTCAACTTTTTTATGACTACATTAAATTAGCTACAATTTTAAGTATTTTAGTTTTGGAAAAAATACTGCTATCTGGAAAATCCTAACGAATAAATTTGAAAATTCGTGAAAAATAGTACCAAATTGTCACTTTAGGCCGTGTGTGTAACTTTTTGGTTAGTTGTATTAAAAAACTGAGTACGCCATTCGCTTTAGCGGCTTATTCTTCATGAGGCTGGATATTTTTTTCTTTCTTGTGTAAAATGAATTTGTTTTCATATAAGGATCCAAAGTTATAGCAAAACAGTCTTATGTATCGCAGTTTTCGGAGTAGCTCATTCAGTTTTTGCAATAATGAATTTCTTTTCCATTTTGTTAGGTCTTTAGCATCCTATTTTCATATGCTGCCGGAGGGAGGATCTGAAATACTTTAGGCAAAATAAGTCATCTAATGTACATACATCTACGCATAACATGTAAAAAAAAAAACAATCATCGACAATTTCCGTTTTCAAACAAGTAATTTTGATTTTCTCGACAACTATTCATAAGCGCACATAAAGTTTGTCGCTGAGAGCGCCATACAATTTTTAAACGCAAAAAAAAAACTCGCCTAATATTTCTCATAAAAACGAATAAAATTAAAGGGTAAGGCATTTTTATTCTTTTTCTTCTAATGATCAATCAATATTTAAAATAGGTTCAGAAATGTTGAAATTATCAACAAAAAGCAAATGTAACCTTCAAAAAAACGGGTTTTTTGACCATTGGTCAAGATTTTTCGGGTACATTTGAAATTTCAACTATGTAGTCCCACAACATGTGCTATATGGAATTTCAAGTTTTTTGACTTTCTTCAATTTTGTTACGTAGTGTAATTTGCCGTGTGGCTCGTTTTGTGAATTTGTACTCTGTTTGATTCTGTCGCTGGATTTTTTTTGTTCAAACAGCCTTATGTTTAAATCAATTTTAGGCACTTGGAGAAGCAGTTTAAAAATTGGTTAGAAATAATGAATACCATTTATATTTTTGTTGGATAATTTGCCACATCACTTGTTTTGTGAATTAAAACTGTTTGATTTTGTCGTTAATTTTTTGGTTAAAAAACCATACATTTAAAACAGTTTTAGGCACTTGGAGAAGCAGATGAAAAAATTGTAGAAAAATATTAGTGCCGGGTATCTGGTAGATATCCGAAATGCGGCTTATACGGCCGTTTTTCAGTTATCCGTCTATCCTGCCATATTACCGTATTTCGATTATAAAAGATTCAATTCAAAAATCTCGTTCAAAATTTTATTTTTTTTGTGTTTCTAAATTCATATTTAATAGTATCTAAATAGTAATTAAAGTTGACAATTTTTTATTTTTCATTATGAAATGAAGCATTTCAGCATTATCGGGACACAACCTATTTCTATTTGCAACATAACGGAACGGATAGTAAACGGAACAGATGTGTGTTTTGCGCTCGCGCTAGATATTTTCATTTTAAATAGTTAAAAGAATTGTATTTTATACATTTTATGTCCAACAGTACCATTTAAGTGCAAGCTGAATCAACTGAAGTGAGTGTCGCATAAATAAACATACAAGCAAAACAAATAAGCGAACAAAAAGTTGCATAAATAAAATAGTTTGTTTTGCTGTTGTTGTTTTTGCTGCGGCGATAGCTGAGTTAACAAAAGTAAGTCAAGCTGCAATTGTTGGTATTGGGAAGGCACAGGGAACAATCTGCAGCAGATCTGCTTTGGACACCTCCGCGAAAGAGCATTGGAGCCGCTAAATCCAAGACAATTCGGATTAATCTCCATCTCTTTTGGTTTTGCTTTGCGTACCCGAGGGCGCTCCTCTGTTCAGATTCTCTCATTTGTTACTCTGTCCTTTGCCATCATATTCGCAATTGATGCCCTTTGCTCATCATTCCATATAAACAAACGTCAACTACTTCTTGGAATCGAAACAGCTGATCAGCTGGAAACAGAGTGCTGCCAAGTTAGTTTTACGCTTAGGTTATAGTAGCAATTGCTCATATCATAAAATTATTGAAATTGCCATAAACTTGTGTATTGTGGTTAGTATATATTATTGCCATACGTTAACTTAGGGTATATTGCCACAGTAAAAAGTGGCAAAATGCCAACAGTAGAATGTAAAGAATGTACTGCCAAATTGTTTCAATTAGATGAAATGATAACATGCTCTGGTGGGTGTGGCTCTAACTTCTGTCTAAAATGTAGCAATATTAAAAGGAATGAAATTAAAATAATCACGGAAAATATTAATTTGAAATGGTTTTGTAATCAGTGTACTTTATCTGATACGAATACGAAATTTATCGAAATCAAACATTTAATAAGTAAATGTGAGCAATCTAAATTGAAGGCGGCTGATGTAAAACAAGTTTTGGAGGAACTAATTAACAACAAATGTACGCAAATAAAAACGAGTATTGTTTCAGACTTTAATACATTTCTGGAACATAACATTGAAATCATTAAGGAAATTTCTAGTGAACTGCAAAAATGTAATGACTTGGTAAAAAACATTCAGCCAGTAATTAGTAAAGAAAATGCCCCAATATCATATGCCCAAGCTGTCAAAACAAATGAAAATAAAATTGTTATAAAGCCCTTAAACAAAAACAAAAACGTTAAGGAAACAAAAGAGGCGCTGAAAATGGTAATCGAACCCACCCACGGTCTTGTTAAGACTGTGAAAGAAATTAATAGAGGGGGAATAGTTTCAGAATGTAAAAATAAAGATACTTGCGAAAAGGTGCATCAAAAAATAAGAGATAGTATTGGAACGGAGTTCCAGGCCCAGAAAGCTAAAGGAAAAGAGGAAATAAAAAAGACACTGAAAATAGTTGGGTTAACCGAAAATAATAATCGCATAATAGAATGTCTAACTAAGCAAAATGATGAGTTCTTGGGAAAGGAGTTGAAAGTACTGAAAGTATACGAAAATAGAACGCGAAGAGAAGAAAGCTTCAACATTCTAGTTGAAACAGATGCTTTAACTTATGGAAGTGTCTTGAAACGTAAAAAAGTAAATATCGAATGGGACACTTGCATGGTATTTGAGCATCTAAATATTATGAGATGCTTTAAATGTTTGGGTTATAAGCACAAGTCAAGTGATTGTACAAATAAAAAGGCATGTAGTAGATGTGCTGGAAATCACGATGTTAAGGATTGCGGCTCTGATATAATAAGGTGTTTAAATTGTTGTGAACTTGTTTAGAAAAAAGTAATAGATGTTAATGTAAATCACTCAGCATTCAGTTTGGATTGCCCTGCATACCAAAAATACGTTCAAGCCAAAAGCAAAGCTAAAGTTTAGCAACGAAGTATTCATGAATTGAATATCATTTATTTAAACATAAACAGTATTACAGCTAATAAGTGTGAACTTGAGAAACTAATAGAAATTTGTAAGCCTCATTTGGTGCCATGTTCAGAAACCTGTTTGACCGAAGACATTACAAACCACGAAATACAGGTAGAAACCTACACCCTAATTAGATGCAACTCGAATAGTAGACACACAGGCGGTGTTTTAATTTACGTCCATCACTCAATTAAATATGAAACTCTCGTTAATTACTCGTGGGATAAAAATATTTGGTGTCTTTTAAAAATTGGAAATGTTACCCCGAAATACCAAATAGGGGTAATATATCACTCGCCAAATTCTAGCGATGCTGACTTTATCAGCTACCTTAGTGAAATTTTAAACAATACTTGCCTAGATGATGATACTGTATTTATTGGAGACTTCAATATAAATCTATATAAAGCTACAACGTACAGTAAAAAATTGGTAGAGTTCAAGGTACATTGAACAGGTAGTATCAGTAGAGCAGCTGATTTGATTTATTTTCAAATTATTTGGTCTCGAAAATGTCAAATATTTTTAATTTTTTCTCACAAAAATTCTGAATTGTTAAAATCCATTTGCATGTGAAACCTTTTTCCATGCAAAACAAGCGATTGAATAGCTGCTTTTGGAACGTTCGCCCACCTCGGCAGCACAACCGCTGATTACTGGGCCTTGCAAAGGATGGATCAATGCTTCGAGAAGCAAACAAATTTACTAGAAAAGAAAGTGGCATCAATTTTTATTTTTTCCAATTTCAATTTTTTATTTTTTATAATTTTTTGTATTTCACATGGCACGCTTTGATTTAGAAGAAAAAATTCAGAACAGTTTTTGACAATTTCGATACCAGAAGCAACAACAAAATACACGCAAATGTTGTTTTTGCTCTACTGATACTACCTGTTTAATGTGCCTTGGTAGAGTTATTTCAGTCCTTCTCAATGGTTCAGAAAATTAATTTTTATACTAGGAAATCGGGAGAGGTCGAAACCATGATTGATTTATTATTTACCAATAGCAAAAACACTTCGTGTCAAAGAATGGATATGCATCGGATCTCCGATCATGAGACAATTTATGTCAAGATCGAGTTGGAGAAAATATATAAAATGAGAGCAAACAAATTTATTATATCTTGGGAAAATTACACAAGTGATAATCTTCTTCACCAACTGAGGCAATACAATTACAGGGATTTTTTCGAAATTAAGCATCGATGATAAATCGAAATTTTTAACTAATATCTTGTCGCATTCAATGGGCATTCTAACATACACTAAAGAAATAAGGCTTAAGCTCATGAACAAGTTGTATGATGCTGAATTAGCAAACCTTAATAAACAAAAGTATAATCTTTACAGGATAGCATTAGAAACAGGGGCATGGAGTGACTACAATACAATCAAACGTAGATACAAGAGGATGGTAAAGGTTAAAAAGGTTAAATACTTGGAGCATAAAATAACAGTTAATATTGGAGATAGCAAATCAATGTGGAAGCATCTAAAAAATTGCATAAGTATGTCAAAGGAAATAAACGCCATTAATAAAGTGTTAATTCACAACAACTTGTACACAACGGAAAATGAGATTGCACAATCACTAAATAACTACTTTATTGACAGCATTATCGAAATTACCTCAAATATAGAACCTGGTAAAAAAGAATCCTTTACGACTCCAAATTGCACACATAACTTTAAATTTATAGAAATCGAAACCGATGAAGTGCTTGAAATTGTCAGTGGTTTTAAAAATAAAATTGGAGGAAAAAAACTATTATCTGAGGGAGTCATAAAAGACTCTATAACATATACAGGGTACTTTTACACGCAGTTAATTAATGAAAGCCTAAAATATGGTGTTGTTCCTGATCACTGGAAAACTTCTATTGTTGAGCCAATTGAGAAAGTCAAGAACACAATCAGAGCCGACGAGATGAGACCAATTAATACGTTGCGTAGTGATGAAAAAATTCTTGAAAGGTAGTTAAAAAACAACTAATAGAATATTTAGAAACTAATAAAATATTAATCCCACAACAGTCTGGTTTTAGGAAAAGGCACTCGTGTGAAACTGCACTAAACTTAGTATTAGCTCGCTGGAGAGAAGAATTGAGCAGAAATAAATACATAGTTGCCGTCTTCTTAGACTTAAAGCGCGCATTTGAGACCATCGATCAAGAGTTACTTCTAAATAAATTGAGTGATATAGGGATACGGGGCGTTGAGCTAAAATGGTTTCAAAGTCTTATTACAAATGGTTACCAGAGAACACAGATTGGATCGTCGGTATCTGACAAAAGAAGTATAGTGGTTGGTCTACCTCAAGACTCAGTGCTAGCACCTATATTATTTAATATATACAGAAATGATATTGCCAACGGTATTAAATATTGTGATATTAATCTTTTCGCTGATAACACGTTAATCATGTTAAGTGGTGACCATATTACTGATATTGTTTCAAAACTACAAGATGACTTAAATAAAATATATAATTGGCTATGTTTAAACAAACTTAAAATAAATTTAAGTAAAACCAAATACATGGTCATATCCAGAAGAAATATTGATATGCATGAACTTCGTAGTTTAAACATAAACCAACAAAAAATAGAAAGGGTGCGGAGCTTTACGTACTTGGGTATAAAAATTGATGAGAAGCTACAGTTCAATGATCATATTGACTATACCGTAAGCAAAATAGCAAAAAAAATGTACTTTATGCGGCGTACTTGCAAATTACTGAAAAGGAAATATAAAATAATGGTATATGGATCAATAAAAAAAACCTCTCCTCAATTATTGTCCAACAATTTTTTTCATAATGAATGATAGCCAAATTTATAAATTGCAGAAACAACAGAACCAAGCAATGAGATTCATTCTTCGAAAACGATATGACACGCCCATTAGAGACATGTTATCAGCCCTTGGTTGGCTAAGTGTGAAACAACAGCACTTTTATTATGCGATGAAATTTGTTAAAAACATTATTGAAGATAATTTACCAGAATACCTAAAGATTAACTTAAAGTATGGCAGCAATGCACACAATAAAGATACACGTAAGAAAAATGACTTCAATTTACCCATGTTAAAAAGCGAATCTGATAAATGTAATCTTTATTACAAGGGTCTTAAAAGTTATAATGAATTACCAAATACTGTCAAGCAATTTAATAACATCAATGAGTTTAAAAGAAAGTTGTTTGAATTTTGTAAATCTATCCCAATATAATGTAATGTATTACTTTATATCTGTTTTCCGTTTACTATTGTTCCGTAATTTCAACTTGTAATTGCCATGTATGAATGCCCTTCCAAATGATTTTATTAGGCTTAATCAATGTAATATTAAATAACTAGGTTAAGTCTACATATATTGTAATGAATTAGGCTCAAGAGAGCTGTAATAAATAAATAATAATAATAATAATAAATGCTACTCAATGCACTAAACACTCTTTCTGAGTTCACTGAGGAAGGTAGTGCGCAGAGATACTTAATTTCCAGAGTAAACAAATTTATAAATTCTTTGAGACTATGCTTCTACCAAATTAAAGGAACTTCTTGTCCGGGTATAAGGGGTAGCTGTAAATATTTCTCCATTTCTAAATCGCTGCCTTTTTTCTTGTACGGTCGCTGTCTTGTCTACCCATCGCACATAGCGGCATTTGGCCGATTTAGGCGGCCAAAATTATTTTTATGGAAATTTTATTTCAAAATGTTTAGAAAAGACGTGTAACGATGTCTAAAATTGGAAATGTTTAAAATCAAGTAAATATAGGTGGAGGACGTACAATTATTCCTCCAAAGCAACGAAAATAAAGTTGGTTAAAGTTTGACACCGATAGACTCTTATGTTGCCGTGGTCCGATTGTAGAAACACGCATACCTACATACGTGTTCGTCTCGGCGATCTTTATATATAGGTTAGTACATGCAAAGAGTTGCCACCGGGTAAAAACTAAAATATAGTTAAGTTAACTGTGAATTACTACAATATGGGTATCAATTGAAATGGTTTTGAAAGGCTTCATTTCTAAACAACATGTAGCAGGGTTACCGCCTGTTTAAAAATGAAATTCAACTTTAACTAAGGGAATAACAGACAAATTATTATTTTTTTTATAATGTTGCTCAAAAATTTGTTTTATTGTTAAAATGCGTATGGACTTCCTTGAGATATAAGTTACAGAGAAAATTATGGAAATAACCAATTTTATCTTGTAATGCAATGGATAATAAATGTGTAATTGAATTCTAAAACAAAATTTGTGTAAAAAACTATTTTAGGATGATGATGAGTGCCAAGATTCTTCATCGGACCCTTCTTCCTCTTCTGAATACTCTCCAGACTTCGTGTCATCCTTAGTTGGTTCAGCTGGAGCAACATATCGTCGTGTTCATTGCAAAATTTAATATGTGCGTTTGAGCAACTTTTCAGGAGAGCATTAAATCTGTTTTTTTTCGAAGGATGTATCTTTCTGAAACAGTAAAATAATACCAAAATATGGCCAACAGTATTTCTTATAATTTGACATAAAAAAATTGTTATAAATTCCGTATATGAACTCGTAATTGTTTTTTTTGTTGGTTTTCGTGCACATATCAAATTTTGTATTCGAGCCCCAATAATGAAGCACATGTCAGGTTATGTTTGTGATTTTATAATGCTAAATTTCTGGCTGTGTGCTTAAATTAGAGAGTTTATTTTTCTTTTTCTTATTTATTTTAGCATGAAAGAAAACTCATGAAAATATATAAATAATTTATAATATATGTATATTTATATTATAAGTATGTAAAAATTAAATCAATTTCGTGTTAACGCGTGGGCTGACCAAACGGCTAAACCGATCGTTGCTGTGTAAAAGTACATACTTGGACCTTTTTCGTTTTATATTAATTACATTAGCGATATAAAAATCAGGGACCGCAAATAAAAGTAAGTTTTATTTTATTAATGGGTTCAATTAGTTATTTTCCATTTTTTTTGCTTCATTTTTTTCGCCAAAATATGATTTCGATTTTATGAAAATTTTAAAATTTCGACATTTCTGTTTCGACATTTTTATTTTCGACTTTTCGTACGGATCCCTATGAAACTGGTCCAAGGATTGGAAAATTTAAACAAATGCTTCCGTTTCCAGAAAATATTACTTTTTTATTTTAAAAATAATTAAAGAACAAATCAAAAAAGTTAATTCATATTTCTTAAAGCGTAAGTATTATAAATACCATTATGTAGTAAAATTTTTTTCACTTAAAAAATAATAACTATAGCCATTTCAATTGCTTGATTATCGAATAGTTTGATACTCAATAAAAATAGATCACATTTCCTAAAACGTAAGTATTTTTAATACCTTCGTTTGGTTATTTTTTTTGACCTCAAATGTAATATACCCATTTCAATTACTCAGTTATCAAATAGTTTTATAAGTAAGTGTAAAGGACGTAAGGCACAAAATCAGGCTTCTTTATTTAAGATTATTCATTTAATCTATCATTAGGACATTGTTCAAAACCATCAATTGCTTGATTATCGAATAGTTTGATACTCAACAAAAATAAATCAAATACCTTCATGTTGGTAAATTTTTTTTCGCTTAAAAAATAAAATATATATATTTCAGTCTCTTGATTATCGAATAGTCATATTTCTTAAATTTTTTTCTCTTTAAAAGTAATAACTATAGCCATTTCAATTACTTGACTATCGAATAGTTTGATACTCAAAAAAAATAAATCATATTTCTTAAAGCGTACCTAAGTATTTTAAATACCTTCATTGCTCAGGACATTGCTCAAAACAATTAACATTCAAACGAATAATTTGACAAATAACACTTGGGCAATTCACGTCAGCCGACTTATCAATTTATGTGTTTAAAAAATTATTTTTCTCCATACAAATATACGGAGAAAAATAATTTTTCAGCAAATAAATTGATAAGTCGACAGACGTGAATTGCCCAACTGTGTTACAAAAAAAGACCTAGCTGTATTCGACTAGGCCTACAATAAAAATAGGGTCCCGGCCCAGGTTTTTTTTTCGTGTCACACAGTGTAACTATTAACTTGGAATAACCCCCAAATTCTGTGCTCTTGACAAATTGTCAACCTTGATAAATAATCAAGAAAAAAATATTTGTATCATGTGTTCTGATTTCTGAGTCAAAAATAAAGTTATTTGTAAGTCAAAAATAAAAGTGTTTTTATTATTTTTGCCGCTAAATTCAAAAAACTTGATACAAATATTTTTTTCGTGATTATTTATCAAGGTTGACAATTTGTCAAGAGCACAGAATTTGGGGGTAAAACGCAACAAAATAAAGAACAAAAATAAAACCTTCAAAATTAACAATTCTACTTCCAAAATTATTAAAAAATACAACACTTCTAAAGAGACTTAATCATATCGAAGGCTGTCATAAAAGCAATGGTAGTCCCTGTGCATGTATTTTTTTAAAGCCTGCAGGCTATCAAATTTATTTTTTTCTATGCTTTTGGGATGCTCGTAAAGGTTCACCAGGTTACCACTAGGAATACGAACTCTTTGTGGTAACAATTGCCACTCGTGAGGCTGGCGCAACTTGTAAAAAATTTGGCCATCTTTGTACAACAATCCTCTTATATCAGTGACAACAGGGTCTCCAGCCTTTTTCCCCGGTCTCAATGAATCAAGCTGACACATCCTTTCAAAATTTAAAAAAAATGTGTAGTCTACGTGGTGAATTATGTAAGGTTGGCTGGGGCTGGGGGTGCCATTTTGGCTATGTAATCGTTCGGAGAATAAATAGGCGGTTTAAACAGACGTTCCAATGTAGAATGAATGCTATCCACCTCCATCATTGTATGTCCCTTTTCCAGAATAATTTGTTCTATTTGGATTGTATGGTTCTCTTTTGTGAGGCTTAGTAATGCTGACGATAGCACTTTATTTCTATTTTGATACCCACATCCATCTGATATGAGTATTATTTTCTTATAGCTTAAATTAATTTTTGTATTCAAGAAGTCCATTAAACAGGTTATAAACTCGTTGGCACTTACTCCACCATCACCTTCATGCCACACATATAAATGCACTTCTTTATCATTGTTTACATGCAGGGTATAATTATGAACTTGAAGTTTCTGTTTGTAGTATTGAGCAGAAACCTGCAGTTTGGGTGATAGTAAAATACTTTGAACATCCATAGT
The DNA here is from genome assembly GCF_013731165.1 of Rhagoletis pomonella. NCBI lineage: Eukaryota > Metazoa > Arthropoda > Insecta > Diptera > Tephritidae > Rhagoletis > Rhagoletis pomonella. The sequence goes on along the minus strand of NW_023458562.1, from coordinate 4,466,516 downwards.
CACTACTAGAACATCAGAGGAACACATTGATTTGGCGTTTTCTTTAGCTAAGTAAGCTTCTTGTTTCATTTCAGTGTGATGTTCATATTCTTCCAGTGTACAATTGCCTTCCTTGAAAGTAGTGCAAGTGTCGCATTGATCCTTTCTGGGTTTAAATATAGATATTTTTTCATATTTTAATACAGAATAGAAGAGTATTCGTTGTGCTGCTACAATATTCTTACTAGAGCACCAAGCTTTATATTCTGTAAACATGTGAGCTTTGCTTCTGAAAGAATCCTATACATACTCTCTATTTGAGCTCGACCTGCAATAATGGCTGGGCACCTTTGGTAATAACCGCAACCAATCCTTTACAGTGTCTGATTTATCTGCTACTATTACTCGAGACTTTCTTTTCTTTTTATAAGGGTTTGGTGTTTCATTCACAGAATTGATCCACTGCCACAAAGTGACATTATTTATGTCAATTGTCCTCAAAAAAAAGTTTTTACATACTTTAACAAGTTGATTATTGTCATTAGGTAAAAAGTAGTCAAATCCCATATTTTTAGCAAATTTTCGAGATGTAGTCTTACGCCTTCTAATAATCGGCCGAACGCGAACAAGATTTTTTAAATACGCCTTTTTAGCGACCCAAGAATCTAAGCTCCAGAAATATTCAAAAATAGTATCCCTCCGTTCTTCGTCTATCGTTGCACAAAGTAAATTCCTTGGTTTAGATTTAGGTTTAGCATTAGGTTTAGCACACAGTCTGGCTTTCTTAGACTTTTTCGACTTTACGACAAAACTAATTTGAGGTTCATCATTTTCATTTTTCTCTATCTTTTTGCCGATATATAGTTTCCCCTTTACTCTCCGATCTTTATTAAATACTCTATCCTTTTTTTTATCGAAAGTATCCATATCAAAGTCCTCCTCAGATAAACTATCACTCTCATTCAACTCTTCCAAAATACCTGTTTGATCATCCAAAAAATAAGAACACGAACTACGCCTTTTTGTATCCACAGAAAGTACTTTAGGGACCAATAATCCAGCAGTTTCGTCTAAAATGTGATTATTTGATATTGGAGGTAAGTCGGTAGATAAAATATCCGTTACCATAACCCTAGGATTTGGCTGAATTGATGGCAACGGTTCACCGGATAATTTTATCGATTCCATTGTTCTTGATTCTGGAGGATGTAAAGAATAGTTATGTCTCGGATGTTCATTTCTTTTTGGATCATAACGTGTGAAATAAATATATCTAAATTACCTTCCTCGGTTTTTCCAATAAACACACCCTCTGTGCACAAGTTATTAGTGACAAGATGACTGTAAAGTACTCAGGCTGAAAATAAAGCAAAAATAGCAACCTTAAGCAAGCTGTTAGTAAGAAAATCAGCTTTACTTTATTTTTTTTAGGTTAGGCCAAAAACACCATCAACAACAAAAACGCATCAATCCAAACAGTTTGTTTCCCTTTTGTATTAATGGTCAAAAATGTTCCATCATTACAAAATGCGCGATACGACATGAAAGGAGTTAGTTGTACATATGTATCAAAATTAAATTCACTTACCTGGATATAAAATATAATTTTGATCAATTCGCAATAATTTCCGTAAAAATGCAGCTGATGGTCTCAAGCTAGTGCTGTAGTTTTGTATTTTTTGTATATTTATAAGTATATACTTTAAATAAACATGTTTCTCTCTCCGTAAAAGTAACAGCTACATAACGTCACCTTAATTCACAAAGGTCCTAACTGACATGTTTTTCAAAACTGCGTTTTTTCACAGATTGTGGTACATTGTACTAAATTACAGCCTCGGTAAAAATTTTAAAGTGATAGTATCAAAAACAACGAAGTTACGACACTTTTAAAAAATCTTTTCTACCTGTAGTGAATGTAAAAATAAAATGTTTTTGCTTCTCCTGAAAAATTTTTTGTTTGCTAGTTAGGGATTTTGTGAATTAAGCTAACGATAAACACAATATTTTTAGTCGCGTGCCATTGTTCATGCGGTTCTCAATTTTGGCATGTACACAATAAACCTGACATGTGCAAAAACAATCATAGAAAAACTTGATATGTGCAATTTGAGCACATGTCAGTTTTGTGAGACTTAATAGCAGCACATATCAGATATTGCAAATTCGATTACGGTTCGAATTTACACATGACGATCTCTGCTAGCAATCTGTTGGTAAAAATCAATGTCATCTAGCATAAAAACGAAAAATCGAAAAAATGCACATATTAAATTTTGCAATGAACACGACGATATGGGTGTTTCCATCGGAAGGTCCACCACGACAAAAAAAAATAAAAGTTGTATATCTAACGTATTTATGTAAGTAGAATCAGGTTTGCGTAAAATGGTCTTCCTAGGTGGCGCCAAGGTTGAGATATTTCGAAAAACCGTATTTATGCTCCGATTTGGTTGAAACATAATAAGTCATAGATTTCCAACAAATTCACCCTGAATTGGCGCTGAAGTCAAAATATAAAGTATATTCTACATAAAATACATGTTTTATTTGCGTTAAAAATTCATTTAAAAGCAATATTAACAAAAATATAACGACGGAAATTTATGTCACGTGACGTTTCACACTTGGTGTTGTAAAAGAAAATTGAAACAAGTTGCATTAATTAAAAAAACTCTAAAAACAACTAGAATTGCTCCAAATCATATTAAAATAAGTTTCATGAAAATACCATTTTGCCTCTGCCTTGAAAGGGTTAAAAAGCGTTTCATATATGACAGACTCTGCATTAAAGGGTTAAATGCTGCACTTTCGTAAAGATATCGACCAGTATAACAATTTTTGTTATATAAATTTTTTTGTGAAAGCTGACAGTTTACGAGTTATTAGAGTTTAAAGGTAGCTTTTCTTTTCCAATCTGGCCACTCGGGTACAGCATCCAATGTCCCAAAAAACGAGTCTTAAGATAAAATAAAGAGAAATCTTTCAGAAACAGTGCTAATGGTGTATTACATATAGTGTTTTCTAGTGGAATGGGAGCCAAAATCCAAAATTTCAAAAAAAGTGACATTTTGAACGGTATTTTGAGGGTTAAGTTATTGTTGTTGTAACTTCTCTATAGTTTTCCTATATTATATGATTACACTGGTCTACAAATTTCAACTTTTTTTCTGCGAATAAGACGGGACCTGGTGTTTCTGAACGGATTTTTCGTGCTGAACACGAATCCGGGGAAAAAAGGGGTTGAAACCCCTAAAAACTGCACCCCTAGACACAAATACACCCCCTGCTCCAAGGGCACATGCGATCAACTTGGCATAAGGCTCATTCGAAAGGGCACAATTTTACCTTTAATTTCTGACATATGCAAAGTTTGTAGCACGTTAGGGTTCGGCTCTACAATTTTTCGAAAATGTCCAAAAACGCTGTTTTTAGGGGTTTCAACCCCTTTTTTCTCGAAAACGTGACGTGATGGGAAGTTTTGGACCCCAGATTCGTGTTCAGCACGAAAAATCCGTTCGGAAACACCAGGTCCCGTCTTATTCGCAAAACCCTTGTAGACCAGTGTTATTTATCTTCACGATAAAAAAATGGAATGAAACATTATCTCTTTTCTGAACGAAGATCTACGATTTTGAAAAAAAAAATCGTGTTTTGCCTATAGTGCGGCGTTCCTTATTGTTTATCTTTTGTGTTTAACGTTTTCCTCTATTTAAAAAAAAAAAATCGATAAATTAGGGTTACAGACGAAAAAGTTATCTTTTTAATACAGGATTATTTTATAACTTGTATAAATTTTGTATTGTTAATTACGTATTGGATAGTTCAGCTCGAAAAAGCAGATAATCTGGTCATAAGTATGTTGCTAAACAAAAAAACCTAATGTAACAACATTGTGAAATTTATCAAGTACAGCAGTCTACTGGATATTCGACCAGATATCCGAATCCTTCTTCTATTTTTTACATGATATCCGGAATCCGGTTATTGCTGGATAACACTGTGCGACAGCCGAAACCAGTCCACACATTGTTAACATTTTCTGAAACTACATCTGTCCAGTAATAAAACACTCGGTGGATTTGCAAGAGTTAGCTCGTATTTTTATTTTATGGCCTACCAAAGTTTTCATATCCTTGCCTAAGTTGTTTTCCAAAAAGTGGAAAAATGGTTGAAATAAATGTCCGAGCATAATTAAAAGTTAAGACGTATATAGTAAAATTTCGGGAAAATGTTTTCGTATAACACTTGAAACCATTTGCTCCTACCTGAAAGAGTCGTCAAGATATTCCCCAAAAATCAAATTTGGATGTTCGTTAGAGGATTGATGTATTCTACAGAATTATTATTTGGAAAATTTTACTAGGGGTCTTCTGAGGCAAAAACCAACATAAAAAATATATGCTAGAAAGGATTAACAGCCAAACTTAAAAACAAATATTTAATTTTTTAGAGACTTACGTTGGTTACATGAAGTGTTTGCCTGAGAAGATCTCTAATAAAATTTTCCGCAGAATAACTTTCTAGAACACATCAAATCCTCTTCCAAATATGCTTTTTGAGTAAAGTAAGGGTCAAAACAACCCCTACAGGCGAGAGCTAATAAGTTAAAATGTTCTACGAAAATATTTCCCTGCAAATTTTACTAAACACCTCTTAACCTTTAACTTTGCTCAGACATTTATTTTAAAAATTTTATAAATTTTTTTGAAAACTCCTAGACCGGTTAACTTTTAGTTAACTTTTGCGAATCCATCGAGTGATTTATTACAAGATATGTATACTTTTAGAAAATATTAGCGAATTCCGGACTGGTTTGAATTGCCATAAAATTGTCGTTTGGCTTGTTTTGTTTTTACTCATACACAGAAACCAAAGGGGTTGCTTATGCATGAATTACCTATTAGTAATGTTATGTAAATATAAGTATATATCATAAAATTTTTATTGATGGGTCATTCCATTGAAAAGAGGAAAACGACTAAATTTATATATGCCCTATCTATCTCTATTTCACTAGTAACCTCTTTTTAAATGACTACATTTCAGAGGTTGTAATTTTTGTCTATGGAAACTTTTATTTCTTGCATAATTACTTTACACCAGTCACAAGGAGATGTCCCACCAGTCACAGCTTTAAATATTTTTTTAATATTGCTATGAAGATTATATAAACCTCACTTTTATTGAAACTCGGCTGGGTATTGGACCAAACCAACCTTTTTTAAGAGACTGAGTCATAAGTAAAAAAAGTAATTTCTCCGTTTCTCGAAGTTAGCCTCCGAAATCGAGATATGGGCCTTCCAAGTTCGAAATTGGACCGTTGGTAAAAAATAATTTTTAATTATTGCATATGAATAACTAAAAAAGTAAAAATATAGGCGTGGTCCGCCTTTTGCTCTTATTTATATGGTATATAACTTTTTTGTGAAAACTTATATTACAGGTGCTATAACGGGTCAAAGGTCAGATCTTCGAAAAATTAAAAGCTTAATATTTGAGAAAATTTTTAACTGAGTTTTAAAATATTCATATCGTTGTATAGGTGAAAAAAACACATTTAAAGGAAAAAATACCTTTTTTGTATAAAAAAAAAATATTTTAAACAAAAAAATTACTAACCGATTTTTTAAATATTCGTATCGCTGTAAAGCCGATTAAACCCTCTTTCTTCTGATATGCATTTGTATTTGTATTTGTATACTACGTGAATAAAAATTTCAGAAAAAACACTTTAAAGGAAAAAATAAGTTTCTTTTACCAAAAAAAAAAAAAAAAAAAAATAAAAAAATTACCAAAAAATTTTTAAACAATTGATACCGTTGTAAAGACGATTAAACCCCCTTTCTTCTGATATGCGTATTTGTATACTTCGTATATAAAAATTTGAGAAAAACACTTAAAAGGAAAAAATACCAATATTTCCTTATAAAAAAAATTTACAGAAATATTACTAATTAGTATATACAATTGAATACCGTATTTAAATAAAACAAATAATTATTGGTGTTTTAAGCATTAATTCGTTCTTGTTCACCCACAGTCCTGTTAAGCATAAAGCAAAAGTATATGTAACAGAAGTCTAAGGCATATTAAACTATGAAAACACCATGGTTTTTGAGTTTTTACATAACAGGTTATATATGAAAACTAAAGGTAATTTTCTGTTTTATTAACCGACTTCCAAAAAACGAGGAGGTTATCAGTTCGTCGGAATATATTTTTTTTATGTATGTTACCGCATAACTTTGGACCGCGTCAACCGATTTCGATAATTCTTTTTGCATCGGAAAGGTAGTGTCTCAGAGGTTGTCTCATACTAATCTGGTTCATTGGATCATGAAATATATATATATAAATATATGTATATACATATATATTTTTATATGAGAATTGAAGTCGGTTTTTTTTGCTAAAATTGGTATTTTTTTCGTTTTAATCGTTTTTCTTACATTTTTATATACGAAGTATACAAATATGCATATCAGAAGAAAGGGGGTTTAATCGCCTTTACAACCGTATCAATTGTTTAAAAATCGGTTGGTAATTTTCTTGTTTAAACAATTTTTTTTTGTTTATAAAAGAAAGTTATTTTTTCCTTTAAATATGGTTTTTCTCAAACTTTTATATACGAAGTTTACAAATATGCATTTCAGAAGAAAGGGGTTTAATAGCCTTTGTAGCGATACCAATTTTTAAAAAATCGGTTAGTATTTTTTTGTCTAAAATATTTTTTTTTTATAAAAAAAGGCATATTTCCTTTAAATATGTTTTTTTTTTTAATCTTATATACGAAGTATACAAATATGCATATCAAAAGAAAGAGGTTTAATCGCCTTTATAACGATACCAACCTTTTAAAAATTCGTTAGTATTTTTGTTGTTGAAATTTTTTTTAAATAAAAAAGTTATTTTTTCTTTTAAATGCGTTGTTTCTAAAATTTATATATGTTCGGAACGGGGTGAAATGGGGGCCGGGAATTCCTCTTGAATTCCGCGGCAAACGAGGGTCGAGGAGGTGCCGAATCCCTAAAGTCCTTCGAGGTTGAATCAAACCGCAAAAAATTCGCTCGAAATGAAATTAAACACTTCACACTTTTCACAATTATATGTATATATATATGAGTGCCTAACGGCCACTTTATTATATATATATGTGTATACAAAAAAAATGCTGTAATACAAATTTATAAAAATAGATTGATGATGAGGACCTTACTTGTTGATTGCTCGGAGTTCTCTTCCAAAGTGGCAGAGTGTAGGGTGATCGCAGAAGGCGAAACCAAACATCCGAGGCGAGTAACAGGACTCGAGAAAAAGGAACTCGAGTAACGAGTAACTGTTCCCGCTTAGATCAAAGCGACATCTACTAGTGCAATCCTCTAATCAATAAATATACTTAAGGTGAAGCGTAAACATGCCGCCGCCTTGCAGTGTCGCTGCAATAAACTTAACTAGAGTATTAACAATTCATGTAACTATTTACAATTCATTGTACTATTTACAATTCATAAGTTAATTTTTTTCTTTAACAATTCATAAATTCATTATTGACTTAACTACTCTTCTTTTCATTCAATATATGGTGCCTCCAGAAATCATCCACCCGAACATTGTGTTCTGCGCCGTTGGTCGAGTGGGGGTGGCTGGCATGAGCCCCGGACGCAGAATCATCGCATATACCTCCGCTCCTAACACCAGCGATACCGTGCTGGACCGGTAGAACTACGGGTCGGCGAGCCGAAAATTGTCAAATTCGTTGGTGATCCTGGCGTGCAGCGTGCGAGGGGGGGTTACCCGAGAGAGGCCTGGTTGTACGTCGGCGCAGACCTCCAGTCTCTCGTGCCATCCTCGAAGCGTGAGTCTGCACATGTCTGCATAGCCACCTGGCCAAACTCGAAGTTGGCGGGCCAGCTGAAGCGATATTGTCGACCTGGGCTGCGCTGGGTCGACGATGGCGCGCACTACGGAGAGCCCAGGAGCGCTACGGGCCGTGCCCGTAATCCGCTCTCGGGCGTCTCTCACACCACGGGGGTGGGGTTGTTGCTGGGGTCGCCGGTGACGTCGGTGTTGACGTCGGTGTGCGCCTCGGCGCTTCGACCTCGTTACTGGGGCTCGCTGCACTACCGACCGGACACCCGACAAAGCAGGTCTGAATGCCGGCGGTGCGCTAAGCTCGGGACCATCATCCGATGCTGGTTGGAGGTCTTCTTCATCGGCGTCGAAATCCAGCACCTCGCCTTCGTCGATCGTTTCGGCTAATGGCCGGATGTTGTACGGACGGAACGGTCGCCTCTGTCTTGGTTCGGGCTCTTCCAGTAGTACGGGCGGCAAGTCTTCCTCGCCCCGGGGTGTCTCGCCCAAGTGGAGGAGACTATGGTGCCGGTCTCGGAAATGCTCGCATTTTCGAGGGGATGCGCAATTCTTCGCCGTGTGATGCGGCGACAGGCAGTTGGCGCAGTGGCGGTGCACGAGGACAGCACGAAGTCTCTCGGCCGGTTCCATCCTGCGCATCTCGCGACAAAAAGTCAGGCGGTGGTTGCTGCGGCACACTGGGCAGCGGTATTGGCCCTTGTTAGTTTGGGTCTTGCTTTTGGTTGCACGTACCATTTTGCGTTATTGAGCTCTGTAAGGAGAGATACGATTATTACTTTGTTTTGTCAATCTGGCAAAAGTACCAATTTTACAATTGGTCGAGTTATGATTCCGCGTGCCGTTCGTATTTCTACGACTCGTACTCGGCTGTCCTGACCTGAAAAGACCCTAATTACTCTGCCAAGTCGCCATTCATTTGGGGGGAGGTTATCCTCTTTGACGACGACTAGATCGTCAACTTCGAGGTTTCACTGGGGGGAATGCCGTGAATTAAGACAAGATTCGATTCTTGCCAGAAGCGTGGAGAGCTCCTCAATGGTAAAACGCATGTTGTTTGCTACCTTCCGGAAATGCATCTTGAAGCTTTTTACCCCCGCTTCCCAGAGCCCTTCCATGTGAGGTGCTCCTGGAGGTATAAAATGCCACGTAATGCCCTGATGAGCGTATGTCTGGGTTGTGCTGTTGGCCGCTGCAGAGACAAAGAGTTTTAGATCTTGTCGCAATGCCTTATTTGCCCCTACAAAGTTGGTTCCATTGTCCGAATACACATTTTGCGGGCAGCCGCGTCTAGACACGAAACGCGCAAAAGCTGCTAAAAATGTGGCGGTGGACAAATCGCTGGTGGCCTCCAAGTGTATTGCTTTTGTCGCAAAACAGACGAAAACGCAGACATAGCCCTTGGTAATGCGACACGCTCGACCCGTGAAACTCCGTATATCAAAAGGACCGGTGAAGTCGACTCCAGTGTTGGTGAAGGGTCTGGATACCTCAGTTCGTTCCGGTGGTAACGCTGCCATCAACTGCTCCCGCGCATTCTTTCTGTAAATAACACAAACTTTACAGTTGTGAATTGAATTTTTAATCAAGTTTTTCATTCGCACTATCCAGTATTCGGACTACAAAATTCTCAACATGAGCTGGTTTCCTCCATGCAAGGAAATCAGATGGGTGAACTTTACGAGCAATCTTGAATACTGGCAGTCGTATGGGAGAATTATTGGATATCGTTCACTGTAAGGTAAGTTCGTTAACGCCAGTCGTCCTCCTAACCTCATAACTCCGTTCCTGTCGAGGAAGGGGTTTAGAGCGCGAAGTGAACTTTTCGCGTGATTGGCGGTGAGGCGATGATGGCCCTGTATTCATCTGCATAGTGACGCCTCTGTGCAATAACGATGAGACGACATTTTACCTGCGTTACTTCATCGGCGGTTATTTCGTCTGTCTCGTCACTAGCGGCCAACTTATGCACCGGATGAGTTTTTCTAAAGAATCGGAAAATTCGCGCAATTACTCTCATGGCTCGCGAGAAGTCTGAAAACCGCTCCAGAATGTCCATTTCCTCGGAGATGCCTGCCGCATGAGCCCGTACCGTTTTTTGCTCCTGATCGATTTCTAATGGATTTCTATTGGTTTGGTGGGGCCAAGTATATGAATCTTGCTCCAAAAACTTAGGTCTATACCACCACAGAGTGTTTGAGAGTAGATCTTGGGGGGACACGCCTCGGCTGCCAAGATCCGCTGGATTATCCGCGGAGCCCACATGATTCCACCCTGATACTCCAACCAGCTCATCAATTTTTGCGACTCTGTTAGCTAAAAACGTTGTCCATGTACATGCCGGTTTCCTCAGCCATGAGAGTACGATCGTGGAATCGGTCCATTTGTATATTACTGGCTGCGTGACTTCAAACTGCGGAATAAAAGTATTAATTAGTTCGGCCAGTAATAATGCTCCGCAGAGCTCTAACCGGGGTAGAGACACCGTTTTTACTGGTGCTACTTTTGTTTTACCCACCAGCAAGTTTATGTGGGGCGCATTGTTTGATGCGCGATCGCGTACCCTAATATATAGTGCGGCTGCATATGCCTTTTCAGAGGCATCGCAGAATCCATGGAACTCCACTTCGTCCCATGGCGTAAAATGGGTCCATCGGGGGATTTTTATCTTCTGAATATGCTCATAGTTATCCAGAAAGGTTTCCCAACGTAGCAGTAAATTTCGGGGTAGGCTGTCATCCCAGTCTATTTTGGTTAGCCAGATCTCCTGCATGAAGATCTTTGCTACCACTACAATTGGTCCGAGCCATCCAGCTGGGTCGTACAATTTTGCTACGCAGGATAAAACCTCTCGTTTGGTATACTCCTGCTTCCGGGGGATCGGCTGTACGGTGAAGTGAAACATATCATGTACCGCGTTCCAACGGATTCCCAACATTTTTGTCTCACTCATGTCGTCAAGCTCCAAGAAATTCTCCTTGTATATATGTGCCTTGGGTAGTCCTGTCAAAATCTTCTTACATTTCGAAGTCCACTTTCTTAGGGGGAAGCTGGCGGTGTTAAGAGCTTCAATTACCTCATCTCGCATTTGTATTGCAGTTGTGCAATCGTGGGCTCCAACCAGGACGTCATCGACATACATATACTGCTTCAAAATCTTTGCTGCCAATGGAAATCTCGTTTTCACATCATCTGCGAGCTGGTGTAGCGTCCTTATTGCCTAATATGGAGCGCAGTTTACTCCAAACGTCACGGTCTTACGTTCGTAATCCTTAAGTTCTTCGTCCGGGGATTCTCTGAAAAGAATTCTTTGAAATGGGGTATGCTCCTGATGGAGCATAATTTGCCTATACATCTTCTCGATGTCTGCATTAAATACGTACTTGAATAAGCGCCACTTTAAAAGTAAGCAAACCAAATCCGCTTGCAGAATAGGCCCGGGGTATAAGATGTCATTTAAGCTGACTCCATTTGACGTGGGACAAGACGCATTAAACACCACTCGCACCTTCGTTGTTATGCTGTCCGGTTTGACGACGGCGTGATGTGGTAAGTAATATGGCCTGTGTGCTGGTTGTTGCGCTGTTTTCCTCACGGGGCACATATGGTTGAGATCGATGTACTCCTTCAGAACACGGTCGTATTCCGTTTTCAACTCCGGTTTCCTGATATAACCGGCCTCGCTGCGCAAGAATTGCCGTGCTGCTCCAGTCCTTGAAAGGCCGAGGTTAATTTCGTCTGGGAATTCCCGACGAAAGGGTAGAGCCACCACATACCGTCCTTGCTCATTCCTCGTGGTCGTCTTCGCGTACAACTCCTCACAAAACGCATCTTCGGGGGTAATTCTCCTTCTGGTGGAAACTTCTTCTAACTCCCAAAACCGAGTTAGCTGGGGGTTGGAGTTTCTGTGCCGTAAGAGACAGAAGTAGTGAAACTCCTTGTGGTCGTGGGTGGTACTGGTCCCGTCAAGATCCAGCCAAATACCGTTTTCTGCGCTACGAGTGATCCCAGAACATTCCGTTGCACATTTTCCTTTATAACCGGTGGGTAGACATTCGCTCCAAGAATTAGGTCCACAGGCAGTGAATCAAGATGCACTCGATCGCTGTTGCGAAGAGTTGGCCTTCTGTGGAGCTGAAGTTCGATGTAGTAGTGAATGAGGCGATCCTCAACTTTCATTGCCAGAAATTTGGGGCAGCCCTTTAGTGCATGAGATTGTTCGGGGCATAATCTGCATGCGAGCTGCGAAAACTGACCGTGGTGTACCGACACCTTCCTTTCGTACGTCGTATCGGGTTGGCGATTAGGTACAGGCTTTACTGTTCGTGCACTTCGGATATCGGACACCGTTTCTAACGTCTGGAACCGACTTGTGAGAAAGCTGTCTAATTCCTCCCACTTTGGAATTTCCGCCTTTCTCACAATGCCTTGCTCCCACAACGGCAGCGTGGTATCCGGTAACCGACTCGATACTAAGAACACAAAAATCGCATCCCAGTTCTCAATATCAACCCCGTACATTTCTAAAACGGATATACAATTATTAACTGCCCGTTGTAAATTTTTAATTTCCGTACCGCGTTCGCACGTTACCGATGGTAGGTTAAAAAGCGTTTTTAATTGGCTATTTACCATTATCCTCTTATTTTCATAGCGGTCGGATAAATTTTGCCAAGCAGTCGCGAAACCGTCGTTAGTTAAAGGCGATTTTTTCACGATATCTTTCGCCTCACCACGGGTCTTTTGATTCAAGTGGTACAATTTCTCTACCGGGGTCAAACGCGAATTGTTAATGTAAATTGCGGTAAACAAATCGCGGAAAGATGGCCAAGACATGTAATCACCGTAAAAAGTTTCTGTGTCACATGGAGGTAAGTGGATACTCGAGCGGGCTGGGGGTTCAATCTCGCGATTTACCGGATTGACTGTCGAACTACTTTGCTGCGTGAATGTCAGGTTATGAGCCGTCTCTCCCATCAATGCACCGCACGTCAAGTATGTTGAGTAGCAATCCTGGTATCTGCACTTGGCCAGCCGAAGTGCAGCCTGACCTGTTTCGTCGTCCGACACCTTTTTCGAGTAGTCATCGAACGCATCCTTCACCTTGACCCAGAGCGCCTTCAGTTCCTCCTTTTGGATCTCCAGCGAAAAAATGGAATGGCTGCTACACGGCATATTGTTGAAGCCCGCTTCGAATTCCAACAATGCATCACACGCCCGCGAAAAATCATTAACATTGGCCATCTTTCGAAAATTAATTTAATTAAAACGAAAAATTTAAAAACAAACGTCAATTGTACCACTGAACCTCGGGGTAAATTACTATTTTCGCGAATTATCGACAACAACGTCAAAAAATTGATAGAACAACGTACTATCAATTAATTTAATTAAAACGAAAAATTTAAAAACAAACCACTATTACAATTTTCGCAAATTATCGACAACGACGTCAAAAAATTGATAAAACCACGTACTATCAATTAATTTAATTAAAACGAAAAATTTAAAAACAAACCACTATTACTATTTTCGCAAATTATCGACAACGGCGTCAAAAAATTTATAAAACCACGTACTATCAACTAATTTAATTAAAACGAAAAATTTAAAAACAAACCACTATTACTATTTTCGCAAATTATCGACAACGACGTCAAAAAAGATACTATCACAATAAAAAGTCGTGGAAAAAGTGTAAAGAAAAATAACCTTCTTTAATATATTTAACCTTCAGTTAATATATATACAAACTATATTCAATTTAAATTTTATTTATTATGTCAAACAAAACCCTGTTTATGGCTCGCGAAATTCCACGGGCTATTTGTGTGCTAAGCTTATATCAAAAGAGTTTTCTCTCAGTGTAACGCACAACCTGAGGGATCCTTATGTGAAAAAAATCGATGTTATGTAGTCCGTTTACGGGCCTTCTGCCTCAACCACTTTTGCTTAATATTTTAAAAATTCACGTCAAACACTTTACAGGTGGCGCGGTATAAAACGTACAACTGACAACGTAGGAAAACTCAGAGAAAATGTATAAAAAAAATCTTTATTTAATTTATGTAATAACAAAGCAACTACAAAATTCAATAATTGAGGTTGTCGAAACTTCGACGACTTAATTTGATTTTTCTCAAAAACACAAAAAAAAACACCTTTTTTGTAACGGACGCTGAGTCCCGCAACCCGTGGCACAATTTCACTTTCTTCTTTCTTTTTCTCTTTTTTTTTTAATATATATACACAACGGTGTGTGGATACGGTATTTCAAAGGAATTTCCGCTATTCCTCCACAACTTTACCGCTCGAATTTCGCGAAAAGGAACGGATTATCCTACACCGATACCGTTTAAATTTCGGAAATATATATACGTATCAAAAATATATATATATATATGGAAGGGGTGAATATGGTACTCACGCACGGCCTTATGCAATTTCCTCACCCCTTCGCGAATATACGTGCCAAATTGAAAGGCTTACCTTATCTTGCAGCTTACTCTGTTGGCCACTAATGGGGCTGTTCTCCCGCGGTGGGCCACTTGTTGAGGGCCTTGTTGTTGCGAACTTGCTATCGCGGTGGACCACTTGCTGGGGGCCTTGCTGGTGCGAACTTGCTATCGCGGTGGACCACTTGGGGGCCTTGCTGTTGCGAACTTGCTACCGCGGCGGACCACTTGGTGGGGGCCTTTCTGTTGCGAACTTGCTATCGCGGTGGACCACTTGGTGGGGGCCTTGCTGC
>NW_023458562.1:4422913-4451907 GCF_013731165.1 Rhagoletis pomonella | reverse complement strand
TTGCGAACTTGCTATCGCGGTGGACCACTTGGTGGGGGCCTTGCTGCGGCGAACTTGCTATCGCGGTGGACCACTTGGTGGGGGCCTTGCTGCTGCGAACTTGCTATCGCGGTGTACCACTTGGTGGGGGCCTTGTTGTATTTGTAGTTGCAGTTGCTGCTGCTGGAGCGTTGACAAATTTGTAGTTGCAGTTGCTGCTGCTGGAGCACTGGCAAATTTTTGGTTGCAGTTGCTGCTGCTGAAGCGCTCGCAAATTTAAGGTTGCAGTTGCTGCTGATTTGGCTCTTGCAACTGCCTCAACACTTGTTAGCTGCTTCGTTTCTACAAATAAACCCAATTAATATTACAAATCTACTTACTATTTCAGATACTTAGTATGCAGCCGCTCGTTCACAATTTGTTTTGCCGGTGGTACTCCAGTCGATGGGGCCACTTGACGCCCTTTGCTCCACTCCAGCTCCAAATGGTTGGAAAACCACTCCAACGCAATTGATTTCCACTTACAGGGGTTTTGTAAGTTTTTTTTGCACGAAAACCAAAAAAAAAAAAATCGCGTGTTGTCAACGTGAGTTGCAAAATAGTTCTTTTGGTTGTTTTTATTTTTCTTTGGGTGCGTTCGGAAACGTCAAATTGGTTGGGGTCTTCACCAAAGAATGTAATAAAAAACAAAAGTCGGTGGCGGGTTTCACCAATGAATGCAATATAAAAAGCTTTAAGATGTGTTTAATTGCACACGATTCAACGTGTACAAGAAAATAAAAAACGTCCGTACAACATCCGGCCATTAGCCGAAACGAGCGACGAAGGCGAGGTGCTGGAAATCGACGCCGATGAAGAAGACCTCCAACCAGCATCGGATGATGGTCCCGGTCGGTAGTGCAGCGAGCCCCAGCAACGAGGTCGAAGCGCCGAGGCGCACACCGACGTCACCGGCGACCCCAGCAGCAACCCCACCGCCGTGGTGTGAGAGACGCCCGAGAGCGGATTACGGGCACGGCCCGTAGCGCTCCTGGGCTCTCTGTCCTCACACCCACAGTAGCGGTGAAGATCAGTTCCCGAGAGAGGACGCAAGTAGTGCGCGCCATCGTCGACCCAGCGCAGCCCAGGTCGACAATATCGCTTCACCTGGCCCGCCAACTTCGAGTTTGGCCAGGTGGCTAAGCAGACATGTGCAGACTCACGCTTCGAGGATGGCACGAGAGACTGGACGTCTGCGCCGACGTACAACCAGGCCTCTCTCGGGTAACTTCCCTCGCACGCTGGACGCCAGGATCACCAACGAATTTGACAATTTTCGGCTCGCCGACCAGTCGTTCTACCGGTCCAGCGCGGTATCGCTGGTGTTAGAAGCGGAGGTATATGCGATGATTCTGCGTCCGGGGCTCATGCCAGCCACCCCCACTCGACCTACGGCGCAGAACACAATGTTCGGGTGGATGATTTCTGAAGGCACCATATATTGAATGAAAAGAAGAGTAGTTAAGTCAATAATGAATTTATGAATTGTTAAAGAAAAAAATTAACTTATGAATTGTAAATAGTAAAATGAATTGTAAATAGTTACATGAATTGTTAATACTCTAGTTAAGTTTATTGCAGCGACACTGCAAGGCGGGCGGCATGTTTACGCTAACCCCCTTCACCTTAAGTATATTTATTGATTAGAGAATTTCACTAGTAGATGTCGCTGTGATCGAAGCGGGAACAGTTACTCGTTACTCGAGTTCCTTTTTCCCGAGTTCTGTTACTCGCCTCGGATGTTGGGTTTCGCCTTCTGCGATCACCCAACACTCTGCCACTTTGGAAGAGAACTCCGAGCAATCAACAAGTAAGGTCCTCATCATCAATCTATTTTTATAAATTTGTATTACAGCATTTTTTTTATATACACATATATATATAATAAAGTGGCCGTTAGGCACTCATATATATATACATATAATTGTGAAAAGTGTGAAGTGTTTAATTTCATTTTGAGCGAATTTTTTGCGGTTTGATTCAACCTCGAAGGACTTTAGGGATTCGGCACCTCCTCGACCCTCGTTTGCCGCGGAATTCAAGAGGAATTCCCGGCCCCCATTTCACCCCGTCCCGAACATATACAAATATGCATAACAGAAGAAAGGGGATTTAATCGTCTTTACAACGATACCAATTTTTAAAAAAATTTTCTAGTAATTTTTTTGTTCAACATATTTTTTTTTTTATAGAAAAAGGTATTTTTTCATTTAAATTTGTTTTTTCTACAATGTTTGTATACGAAGTATACAAAAGTGCAAATCGGAAGAAAGGGGTTTGATCACCTTTACAACGATATAAATTAAAAAAAAAAAATCAGTTCAAAATTGTTTGCACTATAAGGAATTTAATTTTTCGAAGACCTGAACTTTGACCCCTTATATCACCCAAGAATGATAGAATACAAGATTGCGCCGATTGCAGCAAAATTCGTTAGAGTAATTCAAGCGTGACGTCATCGTAGAGTTGACAACTGAGAGCGGCGAGAATAAGGGCGATTAGTGATGTGTTGAATTGTCCCCAATACTCGGTACCCAATACTTAAAAAAGATTTGGGTACCCAATACTTCCTTTTGGGTATCCCATACCGATTCTTTATATTAAACCTTCGCCATTATATGCATTTCAGGTTTAGAAAAAACTTGCATTACTAACTTATATGATATCGGCTAAAACACTTGAACTTATCGCCAGAGAGAAATATTATTTTATCAGTTTTAACCTTAGTCGATCCAAGGTTCAAGAAAAACGCTTTGACGGATGAAGAAGCTTTTCAGGGGGGAGATCTCACCAGTTGGCGACAAGTTTCGGATCGATATCGCACTTGTTGACGTAAAAATATTTCATATCATACGCTAACAAAGCCGATACCGATTCGAAAATTGTCGCTAACTGGTTATAGAGTCTGCCCCCAGGCCTCCAAAATGATATCGCCCGATTCAGCTGGAACAAAAATGCTTCATACAAGTAAGAGTTTCTCTGCGTTATGGCCTCGAACCGACTTATATACATCTTTCATTTGAATCAGTATTAAAAGCTCTATTGGCTCCTACATTCGGGTTTTGATAGGCGAGTCTCCCCTGAGCCGTTTTTTCCATATCTTTGGCCTGCGTGCGCTTTTATTCGAAATCGGTACCAAGTATCGAGAGTATTGGATACTTTTTAAATCGGTACTGAATATCGATCAATACTTGAAAGTATTGACTCAGCACATCACTACTGCTGTCATCTCGACTGTGACGTCAGCAAAACAGCTGATTCTGTCAAATTCACTGAGAGCCGATTAGCGGTGTTGCGATCAGCGCCACCTTCTGTGTTCTCTCCGCGGTGTATATCACCTGTAATATAAGTTTGCATAAAAAAAAGTTATATACCATTTAAATAAGAGCAAAAGGAGGACTACGTATATATTTTTAGGTTTATAGTTATTTTCTTGGAATAATTAAATATAATTTTTTACCAAAGGTCCTATTTCGAACTTCGAAGGCCCATATCTCGATTTCGGAGGCCAACTTCGAAAAACGGAGAAATCACTGTTTTACCTATGACTCAATCTCTTAAAAAAGTTGGTTTGGTCTAATACCCAGAAAAAAAGTTGATTTTGCCGTACAGTGTATTTATACATCAGTTATTGTTCTATGTTAAAAAATATCTTTCGCTGTTGTATAAGTTCCGACGAGATAGATAATATTCGCAATAGATCACATTCTGGAGTAAAATGTCCCACTAGTCACAATGGAATGGCCCTGATGCATTTCAAATAAATTGTAAAATGTTTTGAATTTTAAATATGCTCATGTTTTTTAGGACAATCCCAATGTTTCAGATGATACTTTAGGCTTCTTGCGTTCAGCTTACGGCAAAGCTCGACTATTGGTGTCACAAAAAATGAAGCAATTTGAAGGTAAGTGCAATGTATAGTATTAAATGATTGTAATTCTGCATGCAGTTTTTAATTTTTTCGTCAATTACATTTTAAAGGACTTAAATGTGTAAAATGGCAAAATTTTTCAAAAAATGGTTTTAAATACTTGTACTCCATGATATTTATATGGATATCAGGGGAAAGAGGATATACCAGGGTTGCGTGATTTTGATTTAGTCAAATCACAAATCCATAAATAAAATTTATTTCTGAATTGAAAGTTGCATCAAATCCTACATAAATTTTATTTGTGATTTGCTTGGTCAATCAAATAAAAGATAAGTTTTATTTGTGATTTGATTCGTCAACCGCATAAAAAATAAATTTTATTTGTGATTTGGTTCGTCAACCAAATCAGAAATCAAATTGATTTGTAATTTGAATCGCCCTCCAAATTAGAAATCAAATTGATTTGTGATTTTAATCGTCCCCAAATCAGAAATCCAATTGATTTGTGATTGGAATCGTTCCCAAATCAGAAATCAAATTTATTTGTGATTTGATTTGTAGATCGAATCATTTGGTTTGTGATTTTTCAGCTAAATAATACTCTTTAAGGCAATGCAACTAATTCGGGATTTTTGGGACAAATTCGGAATTTTTGGGACTATTTCCATATATTCGGGCTCTCGGATATGTACCGGGATTTTTGGAACTATTTTGAAATTTTCGAGACTTCTTCGAGATTTTCAGGATTATGGGACTAATTCCGTATTGTTGGGACTATTTCAGGTTTTGTGAGACTTCTTCGGGATTTTCTTTCGGGGGTTTTTGGGATTTTTGGACTATTTCAGGTTTTCGAGAATTCTTCGGCATTTTCTGGACTATTTCGGGTTTTTCGAGACAACTTCGGTATTCTCGTGCCCATATCGGGATCTGCGGGACTAGTTCGGGATTTTTGGGATTAATTCGGATTTGTTGGTACTATTTTGGGTTTTTCGAACTATTTCGACATTTTCGGGGTTCTTAACGCTATTTCGGGATCTTAGGGATTTTTGGGACCAATTCGGAATTTTTGGGACTATTTCGGGTTTCTCGAGACTACTTCGGGATTTTCGGGGATCTCGGGAATATATCGGGATTTTTGGGACTATTTTGTTATTTTGGAACTATTTCCGGATTTTCAGCACTATTCCGGGCTTTTCGAGACTACTTTGAGAGTTGCGGGGTTCTCGGGACTATATCGGGATCTTCAGGACTACTTCGGGATTTTTGAGACCAATTAGGAATTTTTGGGACTATATTGGGGTTTCGGGACTATTTTGGTATTTTTGGGACAACTTCGAGATTTTCGGGGTTCTCGCGAATATATCGGGATCTTCGGGTCTACTTCGGGGATTTTGGGATAAATTCTGACTTCGAGTTTTTCGAGACTACTTCGGCTTCTTGGGATAAATTCATAGTTTTTGGGACTCCTACGGGTTTTTCGAGACTCCTTCGGGATTTTCAGGATTTTGGGACTAATTCGGTATTTTTAAGGCAAATTTTGGATCTTGGAGACAATTTCGTGATTTTCGGGGTTCTCGGGAATATAACGGGATTTTTGGGACTATTTCGGGTTATCGGGGCTATATCGGAATCTTCGGGACTACTTCGGTTCTTTTTGGACCAATTAGGAATTTTTGGGACTACTTCCGAGAGGGTTTCGGGGTTCTCGTGAATAGATCGGGATTTTTGCGACCCAATTCGGAACTTTTGGGACTATCTCGGTTATTCGACACTACTTCGAGATTTTCAGGATTTTTGGGAATATTTCGGGATCTTCGGGATTTTTTGGACCAATTCGGAATTTTTCTACTACTTCGAGATTTGCGGGGTTCTCGGGAATATATCGGGATTTTTGGACAATTTCGGGTTTTCTTCGGGACATTCAGGACTATTTCGGGTTTTTCGAGACTGTTTCGAGATTTTCAGGAGTTTTGGGACTATTTCGGAATTTTTGGGACAACTTCGCTATTTTCGGGGTTCTCGGGAATATATCGGGATTTTTAGTATTATTTCGGGATTGATGGACTATTTCTAGATTTCTTCGGGATTTTCAGTACTATTCCGGGGTTTTCGAGCTACTTGGAGATTTTCGGGGTTCTCGGGACTATACCTGGAACTTCGGGACTACTTCAGTATTTTTGGGACCAATTAAGAATTTTTGCGACTATTTCCCGCTTTTCGAGACTACTTCCGAAGTTTTCGGAGTTCTCGCGACTATATCGGGATTTCTTATCGAAGAAGCGTCGAAAAACCCGAAATAGTTCCAAAAACACCAAATTAGTTAGAAAAATACCGAAGTAGTCCCGAAGATATACCCCGAGAACCCCGAAAAACCCGGAAAAGTCCTGAAAATCCCGAAGAAATATCGAAATAGTCCAATCCTGAAATAGTCAAAAAAAAAATGTTCCCGAAAACCCCGAGAATCACGAAGTTGTCCTAAAAATTTCGAAACAGTCCCAAAAATCCTGAAAATGTGCAAGTAGTGTCGAAAAACCCAAAATAGTCCCAAAGTAGTCCCGAAGATCCCGATGTAGTACCGAGAATACCGAAAATCTCGAAAGTAGTTTCGAAAAACCCGGAATACTCTCGAGAATCCCGAGAAAATCTCCAATATCCCGAAATAGCCTCAAAAATACCGAATTAGTCCCAAAATCTTGAAAATCCCGAAGTAGTCTCGAAAAATCCTAATTGGTCCCAAAAATCCCGAAGTAGTCCCGAAGATCCCGATATAGTCCCGAGGACCCTGAAAATCTCGAAAAACCCTGAATAGTCGCGAATATCCCGAAATAGTTCAAAAATACCAAAATAATCCCAAAAATCCCGATATATTCTCGAGAACCCCGAAAACCTCGAAGTAGTCACGAAAAACCCGCAATGGTCCTGAGAATCCCGAAGAAAACCCGAAAGTATCGAAATTGTCCAAAAATCTCGATATATTCCCGAGAACCCCGTCAATCTCGCAGTAGTAGAACAATTCTGAATTGGTCCCAAAAAGCCCGAAGATCCTGAAATAGTCCCAAAAATCCTGAAAATCTCGAAGTAGTGTCGAAAACACGATTTAGTCCCAAAAATTCCGAATTGGTCACAAAAATCCCGAAGATTTCGAAATAGCCCCGAGAACCCCGAAAATCTCGAAGTAGTCTCGAAAAACCCGAAATAGTCCCAAAAATCCCGAAGTAGTTGCAAATTAAATCAAAAGATTCGCTCCACAAATCCAATCACAAATAAATTTGTTTTCTGATTTGGAGGGCGATTCAAATCACAAATCAATTGGATTTCTGATTTGGTTGACGAATCAAATCACAAATAAAATTGATTTTTTATTTGGTTGACGAATCAAACTTTTATTTGGTTGACCAAACAAATCACAAATAAAATTTATTTCTTATTCGGATGACAAATCAAATCAGAAATAAATTTTATTTTTAATTTGGTCAACAAACCAAATCACAAATCAAATATATTTGTAATTAAATGCGGATTTTAAATCAAAAAGTATTTGAAATCACGCAACCTATGAAAAAAAAATGCTTAAAATCAATATGTCCCTCTGGGTATATGTTATTTAGGAGAAAATTTCAACAAAAAAAAATTATTATAAATCAACGCAATTTCTTAGCCACTTAAAAGTTGTACGTTGTCATACAAAGAAATTCTTTTTAAAAAATCTGAAAAAAGGTAAAAATTTGGGTAAAAATTCGTTGCATTTTCCTTAATTTTGTATACACTTTTAAACTTTGATTTATATGGTTTTGTTTATAGCATGAACCACATTTTTGTATAAAAATAACAAAAAAAGATAGCTTGAAAAACTTTGTGAATATTTAAAATACAAGGGTGTACGCAGATATAATTGAGTGAGCGTATGTAGTAGTGCCGCGGGATCATTGCTACCCAGTCGTCAAAATGAGGAGCTCTAAATAAACCCTTTCACAGGCCAACCTAATATTACCGACGTGAATTTTTCTAAGCACGAAAGTTTTTCACATTTGAGTAATCGAAATAAATTTGCGTGCGTGATTTTTCAGAATTGCATTTCTGTCAAATTGCAGAAGTTGAGCAAAATTTGGGCATAAATTCAGAATAGCTTCGAATCTAAAATTAAAAAAAAACACATGGGGATCGATAGAGATCATTGAGGGGAGTATAACGGTATATTTCTTTTCTTGCGCAGATGCAAACTGAGTAAAAGGGCCTATACATGATACTTTGAACAACTTAAACGGCAAAAGATCTGTCATTGCAAAAATTTTATCAAGAAATTGTCAGAGTTAATCTTCATATACATTTCCAAGAAAACATTAAATAATTTTTTTATAGGTGGCGGATGTTTTTTACAATTAAATATTTAAAAAAGGTGAAAAAACATTGGGCGAATAAAAACAAAAAATTTTTTTAAAATAGTTCCATAAAACATTTCTTTCATTTTATTTGCGTGGTTTCCTTTTGAGGCATTCGTTTCTGTCCATATGTATATGTGCATATAAAATGCGAATACAATTAAAACTCTTTGGGGGTATACTGAATTAATTCTTAAAATTAGTATACGTACATATGAATAGTCCACTTGCAAAGTGCTCTATGCAAAATTTTTTAGATTTTTAGTTTTTGGTGGTTAACGTATCTACCAGTATTTAAAGTAGTTTCATGTCCATTAACAATACAGTGCAAAATCCTTATATATTCTGAAAAAAATAGCATCAAATGTTAGCTACTCTAGCAAAAGTCGCTACAATAGGTACTGTATGTATATATACACTTTCAAAAGTCGCTGTAATATTTATTGTACATATTTATAAAAGTTTAAAAGTCGCCACCTTCTGATGAACTTAGAAAACTGCAAGAAAACGTGGTAGTTTCGGTGCCTAGTGGAAGACGTCGTAAAAAAGAAGTAGACCAATCTTCATGGAAGAGAAAACGCGAAGAGTTAAAAAAGCTAGCTATGTAAAAGTTACTGTTTCAAAACTTGCTATATTAATTTTTTCCGCCCAATTCTGTGTTTTCTTGATAAATTTTTTGTAAAGAAATTTTATCAAGATTTTTATCAAGTAAAAGCTTCCTTCGCATTCTGTGTCAATATTTATAAAACAAAAAGCTCTACGATTTCCACATGAGTGGAACTGATTTCATTGTCACATATGAAAAATATGAATTTAAAAGCAAAAAATCTTTTGACTGCCGTAGCCGAGTAGGTAGAAATGTTGACTATAATTCCGTGTGTCGCATGTTCAAATGCCGGCACATGGAGTATTTAATTGTTAGAAACAAATTTATTAATATACAAAATTTATACATTTCACATGAAATTTCAATTTGCCAATAGCATTTTCAATCTTGATAATTTATCAAGAAAAGAGCTTTTGATTTCCGTGCTAGAATACCAATTCTTGATAAATAATAAAAAATTGACAAATTATAAAGATTTTCAATTTATCAAGTTCACAGAATCGGGCTGTTTATATATACAATTTTCAAAAACTACCTCACTGCGATATTGTTTTTTAATGTTATTAGGCTCTTATTTATCAAATATTCAGATAATAAAAAAAATATACAATTTGGATTTTACTTGTTGTTGTAGACGTTTTTTTTGAATTTATGGCTTACTATTATAAAATCACATAACGCTGTTTGCAAGTGGACTACTCATATGTATGTACTTATGCTGATGCGTTTCAAATTGAAACGTAGTTTGTAGCAAACATAGCATTCGCACCTCATAAGGTTAATTTGTTTGTTTATAGCTATTTGACATTATAACTAGCTACAAGAGAGCTCGAGGTAGTTGTCACTTCTACCTTATTAAATATGCCTTGGACATGCCATTCGAAGGCAGACGTAAGTGTTTCCAAGACAACCAAAGTCAAGTACTAGACAAAATCGCAGCTGACGCATCGGTGTGTGCCTACTGCAAAGTTAAATTCAAACTGTTTCATTCAAGGTTCATAGAATAGAAGCATGATTCAATAATACAAGGTTAGATAATCATTGATATCCGCGGTTTGACACTCCCTTACAAAAGGTTGCATTTACGAAGAAGTTTGATGAGTTCAGGTTTCACCATGGGCCCGCTTTTCCCTGCCTTCTTCTTCTTAGCGGACATATTTTCTTAAAACAACCAATCAAAGTACTCGTTACCTCGCGGGTCGCTTCTAGTGATAGAACGATATGAGTACCGAGGACAGAATATCGATACTTTTCATGACTACTGAGTAGTATCGGGAACTCGATACTTTTTGGCAATACTGAGTAAATATCGCGAATACCAAAAAGAATCGGCGTGTTAAAAATTTTTTAAGTAAAAAAATTTAAACTTACATACAAATTTTCGTTCTTTCAATTACATTGAAAATTGTTTAAAAATTATCCAACAAACATTATGGCGAAATTCCGAAATTATTTTCGATATACAGTATGAATGTCGTGTAAATGAACGTATTTACTTCAATGCTGTCACTACTCAAATAACCAAAAACTCGGAAAACAGCTTTAAATTTTGGAATTTAATTATACTGCCATATTTAGTAAAAATTAACACATATTTTTTTCTAATGAGCTACTGGTTATCGGTACAGCTATGCAATTTTTACACAACATAGAAGAAGAGGGAGGGGTCATTTCAACACTGGGCTCGGTTAAAAATTCTTTAATAATTGGAAAACGAATTCTTGCCTGACCTTTCGTAATGCATGGTGTAAGAGGGTGGTCTTAGATTCGATAACTTGCCCATTCTCCAGCGTAAAGCTGGGATCACACGATTTGTACATTTGGCTAAAAATTTGTCAAATTCGTAGACAAATCATGTGAACGCTAAATTACATTTGTCATTTATCAGAAAAGCCAAATATTTGCCTTCTGTTGGCGAATGAAAAACAACCCTGGGGGCCAAATCGTGTGAACGCAATGCTGCTACATAAGCCAAATAAAAATTAAGCAAGTGACCAAATATCTGATTTGCCACTTGATGACAAATGACAGTGACAAATATGCAAATATTGTTGAGCGGTATTGCCTTCGTGCTTGTGAACATTTGTATTTTCCAATTTTGGCAAAATTTTAATATTTAATATAATATTCGTATCCGAAAACTACCGAAGAATGTCACGTTATTTGAAAACAATAATTTTAAAATATTTGCTCAAACTGAACATTTGAAACATGTACATATACGTATTCGACTGTAGCTGAATGTGCAGAGAAGTGTGAGACTATTTTTAAGCTTTCATGAGGTCCCAGGTTCTTATGCCGGCAGACGAACATATTAAAAACTATTTATAAAAGTATAATTAATTTCTGAGTATAATTAACTATGAAAAAGCATATGTGAAGTTCAGAATGAGAAATTTGTACGTTAAACGACGATATACAGATTATTAAAGACGACCTAAATTACACTGTATGACACAAAAAATTTATATAGTTTTTTCGAGGTTCACACTTGTTGTAGGTCTATTCAAGCAGTAAAATCTGGATACTCAGAATTTTAAATACACCTTCAAAATCTGGCTTAAGGTCAAAAACCGCGTTTTCAAAGGGTGACGCACATGTATACTTGCTCGCAACTTTATTTCTGTTTACCCGGTGAAAAATACTTCGCTTTGCTTAAGAAATGGCAAAGGAATCAGTGATCGGACTCAAAAAAAAATTGTGTGGTAGAATCTGGAAAAAATGTGGTAGATTTCAAAAAAATGTGGTAGATCTCAGGTTTTGGATCAAATTTTGTACAAAAATTAAAAAAAATTTGCAAGGTTTCACCTAAATTTTTTAGAATCTAAAACAAAATTAATTTTAGTTTAATAAAGTGCAAGATTGAAGTTGATAAAAATTGCGTTGAGTTTTGGCAATTTTTTTCCTTGGCAGTGCTGCCAGCTTTTCTTTTTATCACATCACGATGTAGCGAACAAATGTGGCTCGTTCCAGAAATGCTACTTGGGATTTGCCGATTTTGACAACTCTCAAGTAAAAGTAAACAACGCTTTAGAAATTTTAGATACACTGAAATTTGCAAATCCTTTCACAAAAATCGCCGGTTTTATCATTTTCGCTATTAATTCTTTTTATAAATCATATATTTTGCAATTTAACACAATAAAACCACGTTTGATGTCGAAAAATTTAATATTGAGAAAATTTAATATTTTACAGTTTATTTTATCCTCCCATTCTGCCTGTTGTTAGTGTTTGGTATTGGACAATGTTTGCTCTTAAAATTAAGAAAATTATGTTGAGCAAAAATAAAACTACTAAAAAAAACGCGAATATGTGGTAGACTTCATACATACATAGGGTGGCCATTCTCAAGACAAATTACCATTTATAAATGGTTGTAAACAACGAAATGTTTTCTCTTAAATGGCATATGTAAGTATGTTTTATCGGGCAAACAGAAATAAAGTTACGAGCAAGTATATGCTTCAACCTATGAAAAATGCGTTTTTTAGCCCAGATTTTGAGGGTGTATTCAAAATTCTGAGTACCTGTGCGTATATATTATTTTTGCTTATTTCACTTCAAATCTCACGAAATCATAAATGCAAAAGTATGGTTGACACCGGATCAGCTGTTTAACTATTTACGACCAAATGGTTAAATCGTGTGAATGAATGTGGACAATATTTGTCAAATCATTTGGATCTTTGGCAGCCAAATCGTCTGATCGCAAGACAAATCATTTGTACATCGCTATCCAAATGCGCAAATGTGGACAAATCTAAATTTGGCATTTTGTGTACAAATGTACAAATCGTGTGATCCCTGCTTAACGGAGCATTCGTTATCCTATGTATTTTACCTTCGTTGTAATTTCGAAATCCAACCCATTCTCGAAAAAAAACTTCATCGAAGAGAGGTTATCTTTCTTTTAGAGAATGTTGCTCACCACATTTGAGGCCATGAGAGCAGAAGTGGCCTAACGCAAGTTTTTTTTTCTTTTGTACCTAGTTAACTTTTTAAAAAAGTTTCTAGGTCATAAATTGTCAAATAATTTAATGGTTCAGTATGTAGCTTTATACTTTAAATTAAGGAATGAACTACTTTTGTTTTTAAAATCATCAAGTTTGTGACTATTTTAAATAGAAAAGTACCAAAATCATAATTTTTGGTTAGGCCACTTCTGCTCTCACGGCCTCATTTATTTCTCGCTTTCTACATTTCCATATCATTTTCAAAGTAAAGTGATTTATAGATATAAGCGTCAAACACTTATAAAATATTTGGTTTAAAAATCTTTCAATTAACCTTTTGCTATAAGCATTTATTATAAGCTTGTAGAAGTAAACTGATTGCAAGTTTACTTCTAAAGCTTTTCTTTTAAAAGCTGTCTATTCAGATTACAAATAGGAAGAGGTCATGCAATCTGATTTTTCTTCACTTTTCGCGTTTGCTCTAAAAATACCTGGAAGTACGAGTATTATCGATACTTTTTTTTTCAAATATGAGTACTGGCATCGATTATTCTTTAGAGTATTGTAAATGAGTACTAGTATCGATACTTTTCTAAAAAGTTCTAGCACTATTTGCTTCTTCAATTGATTTAATGTTTTTTGAGTTTAGTGAGATTTGGTATTCTCGTTTCAAGGAGCGAACAAAACTTCTCTCAGTCCGCCTTTCAAGGAATCCGACCTTTTAGCAATTGATACCACACACACCATACCAGAGAAACATTTTCAATTATAGAAGCATTCTATGGCAATTGCGATATAAGGGCCACTGTTGGGAGTGAAAAAAATTTACTCACAGTACCTTGTACTATATAAAATTATTCATGCAACTTCCGCTTTGCAAGTTAGCGTAGAGCGAGTGTTTTCGACTTTAAAATACATAATTAATGACTACAGGTCAGGTTTGAGTGATGGTATCACTGAAGCGATATTAATGTTGCACCTCAGTTATTTTTCGCATATTTTATTAACAGCGTTTTGTTGACTATTTGTTAATTATTTAATAAAAACACTTCGGATAATGCTATGTTCTCCTACATAAATTTTGCTGCACAACTCTCACTATAAGATGCAAATCTATGGCATACAATTTTCTTCTTAAATAATGAAACAAAAAACTATTGATATGTATTTCCTTTTTGATAATCATCGAAACGATTTTTTATTTTATTTTTAACATATTTTGATAACTAACGAAACTATTTTTCTTTTCACATTGGGTAGGTTCAGAAGGCGCAGCAGTTGAGCGCAACCGTTGCTAAAAATATCAGTGATCGTTATGCGTCTTCTGAACGGCTTGATGCATTAGCTGTCAAATTCAACTCTCAACAACATGTTGTCTCAAATTACCAGAAAAATATTACGATCATCTAACACGCAACTGTTCAGTTGATCAGAAGTACACAACAACGCGTTCAGAAGGTGCAATGGCAACAGTTACTGAGCTGTTGCGCCTTCTGAACGTGCCCATTTTGTTTATTGATAATACGCAAATGAAATTTTTTGATAAGTTGTTTTCCTAAGAAATACCCAACAAACATTGGGCTTGGCTAACAATTCGAAATCGATTGGAAATACAGTATTTTTTTCGAGCTTACTTTCGATAACGAATGTGCAATAGGTTAGTATTCGATTCGAAATCTAGGCCATTCTCCAGCAAAACGAAACCTTCGTTATCCAATGTATTTTCCCTTCGTTATGAATTCGAAATCCAGCCCATTATCGAGTTTAAATTTTATTATAATAGAGTGATTATCTTATATTTCCCTTCGATAATGAGTTGGGTTTCACTTTCTCTCTTGTTACTATGGTTTTCATTTTTCTTTTCGTACCCATTTCGAGTGTGTTTCCAATTTACACTGAACGTTCGAAAACTAATATTGGTTATGAGTTCATTATCACATCGATATCCATATTTGATATCGAAGGTCATTTTCGAATGTTGGACAATTTGTTTATAGGGCAACGAAACGAAATTAGTTTGTTTATATAGTTATGCAGCGCTGGGTTCAAATGCCTACGCATACAGCTACAAGCTACTTGTAGAAAAACTCGAGCAGAGTTCAAACTGTCAGCATATCGTCGCCTCAGAAAACGGATGACGAATGTGCAAAATCACGATTTTGGGATTTTGATGCAGATTTACTAAGTTGGACATGCTCTTTTGATTTCTGCAATCCATTTTTTATATCTCCCTTGGTTTTTGAGATATTTCGTGCGCATTTTGTCGTATGTTGCATAATATTAATGATTGGGTATGCCTTTTGTTGTATGTGCTGAAAATGCGTCACATAGACAAATTCCCATACAAACGTACTTTTTTTTTTAATCATAAAACATTTGTTGTTGTGGCACATACGACAAATTCCCATACAAATGTAATCTTTTTTTAATCATAAAACATTTGTCGTATGTGTCGCAAAACTTTGAACTTACGACATCGCCTCTACTATAACGACACGTTTAAAATTGGAAATTAAACTAAGTAACTAATTTTAAAATTTTAAATTTTTAAATTTTAGCTTACACTGAGTCTCCAACGAAATGAAAGAAATAAAAATGTACAAAAGACTGAATTTAAGTATTGTGTTTTGTTTTGATATAAAGGAAACGTATGTTCGTAACATATTTACAGCATAAGAGATGTCCAGATTTTTTTATTAAATACATGAATATGTTTTTGTTATGTTTTTTCTAATAACAAAACAAAGCGGTGAGTAAACGCTACTTACGACAAATGTATACGGAATGAAAAGTCAATTTTCTCATTAACGTTAAGAGATATTAAATGTAAAAATATGGGAAATCAAAACTAATAACACCAACTACGTCTCCTTCAAAAATTACAAAAATCTACCGTACAGTTTCGGATTAATTCGACCTTAAATTTCGAAGTCAATTTTCTCAAAACCGTGCTTTGTAACATTCGACATCCGTTTTCTGAGACGACGATGTATCAAATAAACTCTAAAACTTACTTGTGGAACGCGTATGTGTAACTCGAAGTGACTTCGAGTAGCTTGTGGAACAAACCTAATGATTGAAAAAAAAATTTTTAACATACAAAATTTATAATTTTCACATGAAATTTCAATATGTAAACTTGATAATCTTGATAATTTATCAAGAAAAAAGCTTTTGATTTCTGTGCTTGAATTCCAATTCTTGATAAATAATAAAAAATTGACAAATTAAACAATTTTTTAATTTATCAAGTGCACAGAATCGGGCTGTATGTTTAAAACCTTTTGTTTCTTTATTGAAAAATATTAAATTAGAAAAAACCATTTCTCTTTTATTACTGCAAAAAAACCTCTTTGGTACTCTCAAAACCGTTTTCGTACGTTTTTTGATAGGGGAAAAAATGTCCGAGTGGCAACACTGGTTGGTCTTTGTAATATTGTATTATTACTTAAGTGTAGGTTAAGCCTCACACCTGAGTTGTAAATACTTTGGATTTGGTTTAAATAAACACCGATGTGGCAGAATTAAGAAAATTTTGTAATCAAACGCGTGCTATTCGCTTTTTCGCTATCCAGGAAAGGATTAGGCGTTTCTTTATTCACCCTGCACAGGGTAGTAGCACAGAATAAACAGTATACAGAAGACGCATGTCGACTATCCAACCAATTTGAATTAAGGCACGAGCGGTGAGGCAAGCAAGGGGGGGGAGGGGGGTGCTGCCTCTGTTACTTTTGCAGTATTTTCACTCGGCTGACACTGTTAATTCCATCATCGCTATGACGACAAGATGTTAACTAACTTCGTTTTCCATCACGATCAGCGTTGCCGTTTTGGTACAATTGTATATTTTTTAAGACTGTTTTTCTAAATTGTAATATCTGATCCTTTTTTGTTCCCAAATGCCGTATTTTGATACTTTCGGCTGGCAAAAATGAATGTTTGAAAACTATGAATAGTACTGCTAGTCTAAAGGCAAATATTTTTTTTCTTGTTATTTGAAGTCTCACAATTTATAAATAGATATTTATAAGTTGATTTGGTAACTCTTATAAGGAAAATACAACCCGGAATTTCTTTGCACACGCCACTGTTATAGGACCCCCAAACCACACAAAAACATTACGCAATATCGGGCTTGCGACGAGAGTTTGTGTGGTGTATGGGGTCGTTTGTACTAAATTGCACAGATATAGCGCTAAAATAAAAATTATTTTGATATTTTGCTCATGCTTGTGTTATTGTACAATAATTTGTGCTTCGTATGGCGACCACTGCCAAATTTTTAGTCTAGTTTTGATTTTGGTGTCCAGATCGTGCTGTAAAATATGGGTAAAAGCGTAGAAAAAAATTTTTCATTCATTCATATTTCTTGCACATATTTACTTGAGCAACGTTTCTTCAAACTAAGTTTTGCGCAATTTTATGCTGTAGTAAATTCCACAATATTGACTTGTACAAGTCTCGGGTTGCGCAAGGCTATTGTGTGGTTTAGGGGCCCTATAAGTTTGTTTTTCATTATGCAAATAAGCAAACAGAAGCAAGAAATATAATTTTTTTTTTATAACTATGGATTTAATTATAAAATTTTATTTATTTATGGTTTTTTAAATAATAATTTAACAAACAACAGTTTTGTTTGCTTTTGATACTTTTTCTGCTTGGCAACTGATACATTTTTTTCAAGCTCGCGGCAACGCTGATCACGATGTGTGTTTATGGCGAGATGTTAACTTCATGTTATTCATAGTGAACGTGATGTTAACTCCTCTGCTCTGTTCCGGGTCGCCATGTTATTCATAGTGGTCGTAATGTTAACTTCTCTGCTCTGGTTCGGGTTGTAATATTACGTCCGCCGAAGAAAAATAAATTTGTATGTGGTGCGTCTTCTGTATACTGTTTATTCTGTGGTAGTAGTCTGGTGGTATTTACATCATAGTGTTCTTAAAATTAAAGGTCCTACTTTACAGCTACCAACGAGATAAACAAAAAACAGGTGAAATTCAATTAACGATTTGAACTTATGTAGTTTACATAGTTGGCAGCACTATCCACAATAATTACTAACTATTTGATTTTAATCACTGTTTTTTATAAACAATGAAACCCTGATTAAAAACTTGTTATTACTAAAAATCTAAAAAAAATTGCTGTTGTTTTACCTTTTAAGGGTAAATATGATAAATGATGAACTCTTTGTCGTTGTTTGTATTCATTTTTACTTATTGGATACAACTAGACTTAGATTGAATACTTTCCAATAAATTTATCAAACCGCAAAGATGTTCAGAACATTTCTACTTCAATGGCCATGAACTGAAAATCTTATTTGTCAATTTTAAATGAGAAAGTTTCAAAAAGTCATATTCTGAAAATGAGATAAAGTCATTTGTAAAATAAAAAGGTAAACACGTCGAACAAGTTAATTTATACATACCTATATATCTGTATAAAATAAAGTTGCTTACGTAATACTGAGCATAACTCTAGAATTGATTGTCCTATGTGAGCTGTCTTTTTGTTGTTTGTCTCTTACCAAGGAAACTTGAATAAATTTCTGAATCCGGCAAAATGGATTTTCCATAAATTTTGTACTCGAAATTTTATATATCCTTAATTTTGATCGTAATATTACAATCGAAATGGTTGCCCAGGTTCAAAATTTTCATTGCTCCCGGTGTCCTTGCACCAGATTCAACTGAATCGGTCTGGAACGATGGAATTTCCAATTAGACTGTTTTAGGTGGGTGTTCTAGTGTTAGAATACGCGAAGTTCAAAATCATGGCAAGTGACGATTTCAAAAACGGTAACTTTTTCGGTTTTCAGGTAGGTTTTCGATAAGTTTCTCGATGAATGAGTATATATATATACAAGTCGATTGTATACATATTTATACATATATGTGTAGTCCCGACTATAGGGTGGGGCGGTTCCGCAACGGACCCAGATTTTTCCTCAAATTCAGTTTAGATACACATGCAAGTGTGGTAAGGTCATTTCCGTGCAAGTCAAAACAACCGCCAACCTGGCCTAATGTGAAACATAGAAAGGTTCCGAATTCAACACGTGTTGTCTAAATGTTGTCATCGTAATGATTTTCCCATGGTTCATCAAACATTTTGAGCTCGAAATTGTAGAGCGACCTTCAAAGAGTTCGAGGTTATTTACAACAGGAGAAATCAGAAATCAATAGAAGACGAGTTTCTGCATACAGTCCATCTGAGCTTAAAGGAAGGCATTTGACTAAAACAACAAAAACTATTTTACGCATTCACGTGATCCGTACAACAGTATAGCAAAACAAATTCTGCCTTTAGACGAAGTTTTTCTATAAAAAAAGACATTCTCCACGAAAATTCTTGGTATTTTTCAAAAGCACTGAATAAGGATGTGATGATAACGTTGGACATTCGTTTATATATTAAAAAAAAAAAAATAGGGTTAGTACCGGCCCCGGACGATAATACACGTTTATATTACGAAGCGAAAAAACTAACTAATAAAAGAACACCTATAAAATAATAAGTATTTGTTGTTAATTTTTGTGAAACCAGATAAAAGTAGGCCTTAGTGGACATATCGAGCCCTAACCGCCAAAATAACGTAAGCGACATTTTTATAAAATTTTTTTTTTTTGTGCAAAAGTGCATCTGGATGCTCTAGGAATATTTCTGCATCAAAAAGAAATTTTCGAGAAAATGTCGCTTACGTTACTTTGGCGGTTCGAGCTCGATATTTAAAAAGTTTCGGTCGAAACTCACGACAAGGCTGAATGAGAAAGTCTGGCGCGTACATTTATTTTGCGAATATGGTTCGACCGTGTTCGTAAACAGGGTTGCCACTGACGAAAAAAAATATTTACCATCCACTTGGGAAAAATCTACCAAATCTGGAAAATATCTACCAATAATCTTTGTTTACATGGCATTAATGGCATCTTCGCGGTTTTCTTAAACCAAAAGCGAAAGTGATGAAACTAAAGGCAACAACGAAACTTCATCATTAAAAAACTTGAATTGGAGTTATTATAAGCTAATACAGTGACTCAAAAAGCGCTTGGTATTTTTTTTTAATATTTTAAGTATATTTTAATATATTAATTAATATATTAAGTTTAAGAATTGTAGTATAACCAACAATGTGCAGCTAAAAACTTTATTTGATTCAAAAAATATATTTGTCTTTTGCGTGTTAATTTTCATTTGACATTTATAAAAACTGGCGGTGATTTTATATTTTTTTTTGTACAATCATATCGTGTAAATACAAGCATGCCCATTTTTTTAAAGAAACATTTGGAATGTTCAAATGTTCGACAGCTCCTCAAGATTTCAGTAAATTGAGTTTTTAATGGAGAACGATTTGTTCGCGTTTTATCGATATACATACTCACATATGTATGTATGAATGTATGTATGTATGTATGTATATAAAAAGTGTGCATTAAACGTTCGAAAATTAATGCAATAAAGAAGACTACACTTTTGGAAATAAAATCATAATACAAAGATAACTACGTAAAATAAAGTGGGAACAAAATTTTAATCGTTTTTCAAATAAAATACTTTAACAAAAATGTGCCAAAATGAGGAAAAATTTACCTTTTTACCAACGCAAATTTTTGCTACCAATTTTGGTAATAATTTATCAAAGTGGCAACTCTGTTCGTAAACCATTCGCAGATCATAATATGTAAAATTTCCTTGCGCAACCGCAATTTACAAAGATTGGTGATTAGGAGTGCAAATCAAAAACCATTAGAAAAAATCATTAGAAAATTGCAAGAACTGCGTCACGGACACAACGCTTTTGTTAGGTTATTTAAAATGGCAATGTAAGACATGCCCTCTGACGCCCACAAAACCATAATCAGAGTAAATAAGGCTGCCACTGGAAGTCTTTAAGTGAATAATTGGTGAATGTGCTGTACCAAAATGTTAAAAAAAAACTAATTTTGGGCGAGACGAAGGTCGCCGGGTACGCTAGTTTTTACAAATTTGGGGTATTCTCGGAGTCTTGCAAAGCCCTTGAACGGTGCTTAGATTGCACGAAAAAACCCGGTTTTCCTATGGGACAGCTCTGCAAACCGTGCAATCCGTGCACCGTGCAAGGGCTTTGCACAATACTGCAAGAAAATCCCTATAGTTTCATATATGGGCAAATACTGGCATTACGAACGTTACGTTTGGACGTTTCTTTTAATTTTTTAGCCGACAAAAAAATTATAAGGTAAAAATGTTTAGTATTATAAAGGAAGGTTTAGAGCAGTACTTATGAAAACCAAATAATAGAAATTTGAATTTGAATTAATGCCGGCGTATGTGCCTCCGATATTTGTGTTTGGACGCTACTGAAAAAGGCACCGATTTGCGCAAATTGTCATGTGTAGAGAGCACAATATACCAAAATACTTTGAAGAAAAGATAATGAAGTTAACAAAATGTATTATAAAAGCAAACTAAAGGTTGTATTAACGGTGACAGGTAACAAGATCAACGGAAATAAGGTGAATTGACCTTATTTTCCACCCTGGTACGAAATAAAGTCAATTGACATTATTACCTTACCGAAATAAAGTCAACAAAAATTCGGAAATGAAGTCATTGACGCTATTTCCTCATTCAAATGGAAATAGCTCCAACAATGCTTAAAGTATGTCGATTCTTGGAAAAATATGTTGTTCTTACAATAAACATTGCCCCGTAAGTGTTGTTTTTTAATAGATGAAAAAGGTTATTGCCAAATCCTCAGTGTGCTATTAATCCACACACAATCATGAACTACCACCAATTTATTTTATTAAAAAATTTAAAATTACGAATGTAGTAAAAACACGATGCGAAAAAACCAAACGCAAAACGCAGCTGGAATACGAGAAGTATTTGAAGAAAGAGTGTAGAAATGATCCAGAACTTGCAAAACATGTTTCGTTTCCACAAAAATAAAGCGACCAGTCTAATAGAAAAGGAATTTTCTTACACTGTATTCATGTCTTCGGCAGCAATTTATGACATCATTTAAAAGCAGCTAAGGATAACGACGACACTATTTATTGGATGGCACATTCAAGCCAATATGCCAAAATGCGGGTATAAACAATTATTGGTTATTTCATATCGGAACCGAAATCATGTATGTAAGTTAATTGATTGGTTTTCGCACACTTTTGAAACATAAATTATATGCTTTTTTACTGCAGACAAGTTGTTGCCAAAACGCAGCAGAAATCTTCCAATAACTTACAAATATAAAAATGTGAAATATCGAGGGCTTAAATTCATTAATACTCTCTATCTGCAATTTGCACAAAAACTAATTTGTGATTTTAGAAACCATCTGGGACTTATTACCTGCCATCACTGATGTTACTTCTGATTTCCAATTTATAATAGTGCAAATTCTCAAGCGTCAAGCTTTATATATAAGGTAGCATTAATTTCACCGATAACAGTTAGGTTAGAATGGTGGCGGAAAACTATTACGCCCAAGTAGCAGCTAAGTACCAATTTGATATCGATAACAGTTAAATCGTAGGTGGATTTTTATATCAGAAACTCATCTTTGTGAAAAGTGTGCAGATAGAGGGTTTTATTGAATATAAGCCCTCGATATGTAAAATATATAAAAAATTTATTTCAACGTATACAAGAAACAAATCTACCTGCGTTACAGCATGGTGGGAGAGGGGAAAAGGGGCGGAGGGGGGCGCGGCGTAGCGTGACGTGGTGTGACACGCCTTTTGCGCGGGGTACGCAGGGCGCGAGCGTGGCGCGCGCGGACGCGGGCCGTCGCGAAGCTAAGCAAATT
Source organism: Rhagoletis pomonella (assembly GCF_013731165.1). Classification (NCBI taxonomy): domain Eukaryota; kingdom Metazoa; phylum Arthropoda; class Insecta; order Diptera; family Tephritidae; genus Rhagoletis; species Rhagoletis pomonella. The sequence goes on along the minus strand of NW_023458562.1, from coordinate 4,429,268 downwards.
TAATGTTTGAAAGAGCAATAATGTCAATGGATTTTATTTCGCTTTTGAAAAGGTAATAATGTCGCACCAGGGTGGGAAATAAAGTCAATTGACCTTATTTCCGTTGATCTTTTTACCTGTCACCGTATTAACTTCAAAAGAAGTATATATCGACTGCTGAGTGGAAGATCGACCTACCTCGGCAACCAGTTCGAAAACGCTCTATCTCAAAAAAACTTTTCAAAAAACGTCGTATTTGAGAATTTGGTTGCAGAACTCCCTACGTCAGCACATCTTCAATACATTTTGAAGTAAGATAGGGCATCTTTGAATCGAATTCTGAAATAGGGCGTTCTTCAACCAAATTCTGAGATAGAGTGTTTTTTAATAAAATTCTGAAATAGGGCGTTCTTGAAAAGTTTTTTGAGACAGGGTGTTTTCGAACTGGTTGCCGAGATAGGTCGATCTTCCACTCAGCAGTCGATATGTGCATTCGGGACGTAACGTTACGGACGGTACTCATTTTGACGTTGAAAAAATGTATTTTTTTAAAGTGAAATTTTTTTTTATTAAAAGATATAGTTCTTAAAACCAAGGCTATTTAGAGCTTTGTTTCAAAAAGTTAGGGGGGGAAATCAGTTTTCTCAAATATGTTTGAAAAGAAATATGAAATAGGTATATTTTGTAATATGAAATTTTTTTCAAAAAGTGCGAGAATTTGGTTTGCATGATTTTTTCCGACTTTGGTTGACTATTTCTCGGATTCGCCCGTATTCTAGCTTTAAATGCAGTGGTGGTAGGACAACATTTTCAGGTTTAACCAATGGGACGTTTAAAATGTTTTTCCGGCCTATTTAATACGGCTCTCGGGATGACCGTAATTTGCGATCATAGAAAACGTCAAATAAAAAAAAATTTAAAAACAAAATATTGAGTTATTTAGCCAAAAATATATATATATTTTTTAATATTGTCTTCATATTCAAAGTTTAATAACTAAGTAAACTTTAAATTTAGTTTTACAATCACTTCAGGACAGTGCTGCTCAAAATTTGTATATTGAAGTGAAATCACAATACATCTACAAAATTTATGTGTAAACAGAGATTTTTTTTTGTAATTTAAATTAAGCTAAAAAGTACAAGTTTATTTTTATTGTACGATTAGTGAATGAAAATTGTTAGCAATGACAGTCTTTACATATATATTGGTGAAAAATACAGTTAAGAAATGATAGCGACCTAGTGGTTGAAATGTCCCAAAATTTAGTGGGAGGAATCCTTGCACATATTTACAACATATTCCAAGCTCAAATTTTACATTTTCATTCGTATCATTGGGATACTCCTCGCATATAAAAGATAAGAGTTTTTCCAACATTAATTTATAATTTTATTTTATTTTTTGCGCGAAGTTTGCCGGACATTTGTTGGCATTTTCCGTCAAAGTCGCGAAATTTATATTTTCTGCAATCCGACGTTGGAAAAATATCTGCAATCCCATCAATTTTACACGGTGTGATGCTCCCAGGGATCTGCAGTGAATTCAGATTGGAAATCAATAATTTTCTATATCCCCTTTGAAAATTTCCAAAAAGTTTTGATGGCAAGTTACAAAATGGCGTTGCAAGTAATATTTCGTCATTCGATTAATAATTACAAAGCACAACATACACGCTTTGCATTCAAAATTGAAAACAGATGTGTTTTTTTTTTCAATAAATTTCGTTTTCACTTTCAGTAAATACGAATATTAAATCAATTTATAATATAAATTTTTTTCAGTGCTGACATATTTGTTATTATTTTTTCATTCTATAATTGTTTGTGTAAATTTGTACATTTTACTGGAGTGCCTTAAGGCGCTGGCCCAATCCAGGCTTGCTCTGCACGCCTTGCTTCTTTAAATTGCTTTGATATACTTCAAAAACTCGTTTGGCCAAATTGCGGCTTGGAACGCTGTCAAAGCAACCAGCTGTGTAGTTAAAAAGTGACGGTTTGTTTCCTTACACTAAGAATAATTTTGTCATAAAATTCCACAAAATTAAAAAAAAAAGAAATACAAAACAGTCTTTTCAGATCTATTTTTATATGAATGTGAATTAATTTTTGCATTTTAATGGGATGATAATAATTATACATACATATAACTGTATGTACATTTATTAAAAACAACAAACTCAAAGAAAAAAAATCGGTTTTTCAAGAGACGACTTACCAGTAGTTTGACATCATAAATATCGCTAGCTTTGTGTGAAAAATGTCTACATTTTATGAAGCCTCAAATTTTGATATAGAAAGTAAGAGAAATTCAGGATTAAGGTACTTGGTATTTTTTCTCGTTTATATTCAATGAAAGATAAATTTTATAAGTCCAAAAGAGGCCCCGAAAATGCGATAAGGCCAAAATAATACGAAATTTTTTAACATAAATCGAATTCTTCTGATTTGTATGGAATTTTGCTTTGCTTTAAACCCGCAAAATGTTGTATTCTAAAGTTCCTGTAAAATTTGTAAAAATGGACTTAGCAACAGTCCACTTTAAGCCAGCGACATGTTAAATATAATTATGGAAACATAGATCACTTTTTATTAAACTTCGAATTACTAATATTATACATATATTTTTTTTTAAATTACGTAAAAAAATTTTTGTACATAAAAGTGTGCAGCAGTTTGTTTGATTTGATTTAGAACGGGAACATACCTTTTTGTCAAAAGCCTTTCAAATAAAACAATTGCCTATTTGAAACTTTGAGGTGCTTAAAGCAAGTGAAGCAAAGCGGCCATTTGGCCACCCTTCATACGTTTTAGTATATTCCAAAAACCTTTTGACAGCTCTCAAAACGGAGCAAGCAAAGCAAGCCTGCATTGGGCCAGCGCCTTTAGCTTCATATGCGAGGGCGTTTGCTTTGCCCTTCCATATAAAACTCAGGCACTTTCATATAAATTGTGTTTATATGTCAGGGCATACGGGAGGGCGATAAATTTTTATTTTTTTTTTTAAGTGTAAATTTGTATATGTGCCTATATTTCGGGGCAAACCAAAAACAAATGTGCTACAAGTGCTTATGGAGTGAGCAGCTCTGATTTAGGTCAAGTATGGTTTTCTTATAAAATTATAAAATTGAAAAAAGACGAAAAAAGTAAAAAAAAAAAAAAAATTTGCTGGGTAACTACACACAGATCTCTTAAGGCTTCTTTATTCGCATACATACCATTGGAAATTCCAAAGTTTCTTCTTTTTAAACCCGGCAATAAACTGAAACTCGGTTCATAATCAACTAATTCACAGGCTTATAAGTAAGTGCGCAAAAGTACGAAAAACCGGTAACGATAAATCAAGATCTTGGGGGTGTTTAGCAAATTTCATATTTTGATTCTTGTTTTACTGGAAAAGACCTACCAGAAAATATACATACATAACTTCCCGGGTATTTTTTGGTGTCGCACTGTGTTATCTTTAAAAACTGTTATAACATTTTTCCTCCAAGAATTACCATATCTAAGATATAGCGATACCAAAAATTTTGTTCTCCATAATATGTACGATTTCCACTGTACTTGTGGGGTGGTGTATTTGGAGCGTTTTTTTGACGTGATTTCCCCGGTAGGCCTACTCCATGACTTATTGTAGTCCTTTTTAACTAAATAATATTGCATGACATAAAAATAGTACCATTGGAAGTGATGAGAGCGGTGTGAATTAGAAGTAATTAGAGAAAACTATTAATCTAATTTAGGGATACACAGCAGAGGTGCACGCAGTCGACGTCGCGGGCAAACTGCAAGCACGCGAGCGTGCTAGGCGAGATGAAGTGAGCTGTACGGAGATGGCATCGTATACATATTAACCACTACACACTTATTTTCAAGTAAAAGTGCGTGTATGTATGTGTACTTTTGCGACAACTGAGCCAGTGTGGCATCAGGCCACCAGAAAAAGCCAATTTTTCCAAAACAAAAGCGCCAAGTTTTTATTATCATGTTTAATAATTTTTTTGATTCAGTAAAAAGTGTATATACATATCCATTTCCTCGCGTTTATATTAATAAATTAATTTCAATACATTTATAACAACGCAAAACAAATTTAATTTACCTATTCCTCACATTTTATTCAGTAAATGAATTCCATCTTAATGTAGAATATTAGTGTATAGTGTATACATACATACATATGTACCTCTGCATTCGGTGTGTTTAAATTAATAAAGCATCACTAAATACCGCACCTAGCATTGAATTCCAATTATTTTGGCTTTTTGGTTTCCCAAAAGCACTAAATTTAGTGCAAAATGCACGACCTTGGCAGCAGTGAGCTGAGAACATCAATGCTTAAACAGTGATGCCAGACCAAGTATATATGTATATTTTTCTTTTAAAGCAAAAGTTCTAATTGGCGAGGGGATTGATTTTTGGTTCTTACATAAAACACTGATAAGATTCACAAACTTATCTTAGGACTTAATTAAAATAATCAACATTATTTGTAGACGAATATATTTGTGTTCGTATGAAAAAGTAGCTTATGTCGGGAGGCTGGCTTTAGTAAAATGTACAATTTCCTATATTATTTAAACCACAAGGAATTTTTTTATGAAACTTTATACGAATATTGACTTGCTAGCATCGCCATTAACATTACCGTCTTTTACGTTTATTTTCCAAGAGTTCTTCAACGACTCGGCGCCAGTGAGTCTTTCGCAATCTTATGCTGCGAATGGTTCATTATACTAAAGCCAGTCTTCCGACATAAGCTACTATTCTATACGAACGCAGATATGTATACTTCCTAATAGGCTTGTAAAATGCCCAATACCCAAATCCCTTGCAAGAGTTATTATCGGTAAAAAATTGGGTACGCATAAATCTGGCATCGCTGCAGCAAGTACAGCGCCAGTGAAACAGTGTTGATATTTTAAGTGCAATTGTACTTTTTTCAGTACAATTAATTTTAAAATGTACAAAAGTACAATTTTCCGATTTTAAGTACAATTTCAACATCAAAAATACTTTTTGTACCAAACGCTCAAATCCTTCTAGCACTTTGATTCTTAATCCGTTTACATTTAAGTAAATGGATATACCTATATTTCATATTTGTTACAAAACGAAATTATGAATTGTAATTTTGAATGTTTATATTTTTTATATTCATTAATATGCACTGACCTATATAGTGATTAATGTTTTATCATCATTGTCTTCATCTTTGACAAAATTACACGGTCACCCGGTATTTATTTTATTTTTTTAAAATAATTTTAATTATTTTTTTTTTTTATAAAATTGTAGCTCATTATCAAACAAAAACCTTGCAAATAAATCGAAACTTGAAATAATGAAAAGATCAACAAAGTTTCATCAAATTTTCACAGTTTTTGTTCAGAATTTGTAGACATGTTTTGGGTTAACAATTTTGTAGCCCATTCATTCTAGTATAATAAGGTGCAAGTTTGAAGTGTCTAGAAAATACCATTGATGTTTTTAATTTTTCTGTTTGCGGTGTTGCGCACTTTCTTCTATATAACGAACATTTGCATTTTATATTAAATGGATGAGTGCACGTGTAGAGTTGTTGTTTTTTATTCCAATATTTTAAATTAAGCTTTATTTTATAGTTTTTCTTAGACAATGATAAGCTTCAGTATGGAAAAAAAGTGCAACACCTTCAACGAAAAAAGTTCTCAAAAATCTACGCGAATTGAATGTATTATCTCGATCATTTAAACATCTCGGACTCGCCCACCACTAAAAATGATTATTTAAATCTAAAGTATATATTAAATGATATTTAATATTTGTTTTAGAGATGAAATTTCGAAAATTTTTTTTAATAAAAAATGTTAAGCGCATATGCAGAATATGGAAGCGAGATTCTTCTGCTTGCGTTTCTATGTTTATATCATTTATCAGTTTAAGCACATACGATTAAATTTAAAAAAAGTATTTTTAATTGCGGATCCGAAAGAAATATTTATTAGTTGCATTGAGTTACGCAAAAATAGTGCCGAAAATCAATCGATTGTGCTGAAGGTGCCGGCTGCTTCCGAAAGGGCCGAAAATGGCACAATGCACACTCATTTTCCATCACTGTCACACATACAATCTCACTATTCTGTTGACTTCGTTTTCCCCTTCCCCCCTGATTAAGCTTTAAATTTATTGCGTTTTTAACAACAATAGTTTTTATGTTTATTTCTAATATATCCAGTTCTCTATTTTTTGTGAGATGATAATTATTTCTTAAAATACAGTGATTACTAAGTTTCATTCCTTTCAATGATTTACTTTCTTCAAATCTTAAAGTTTTATTTTCATAAGTATATATCTCTTCTATTTTGGCTTCTATTTCATCTTTTTCTTTATTGGGT
>NW_023458562.1:4397661-4402913 GCF_013731165.1 Rhagoletis pomonella | reverse complement strand
GTTTGTTTTTTATAATATCCGGATGGTTAAAACCAGAAAAAATAGAGAGTTGCCACCTGTTTAAAAATTTCAATATAAGTAAATTAATTACATAAATTAGATATTGCAATATGGGTGTCAAAAGAAAGAGGTTATGAAGGCTTACAGGCGAAAATATTTTCTAGGGGGGTTGCCACCTGTTTCAAAATTGAATTAAATGAAATTGATAAGATAAATTAAATATTGCAATATGGGTATCAAATTAAAAAGGTTTAAGAAGGCTTACTACTGAAATTATTTTTGAGTCGAGTTGCCACCAATTTCGAAAATTTAATTCAATTAAGTTAATAAGATAAAGTATGTATGTATTATAATATAGGTGTCGAACGAAAAGTATTTGAAAAATTATTGATTAAGAAATATTTTCTATAGGCCTGCCACCTACCTGAGCGGTAAAAACTAAAAGCCATACTCGGAAATATTATTCAAAGCTTTTGAGGCTCGCATCAATGTGGAATACTGTAACTCCGTCAAGTTAGTGTTTATTGATTGCAAACAAAGTACTATCATGTTTGGCAATGATATCACCCCATCGAACAATGCACTTAGCCTCGATATAAAAAGAGAACAAAAGCCGAAGTATTAGCCGAAGCAGTTAACACAAATGTTCCACAATTGAACTAACAAAAAAATATGGCCTATGAATCTGTTATAGAAGCTGTGAACACTGGAGTAAAATTTAAACAAAAAAACAAAACCGACTTCAATTCTCATATACAAATTTAAGTGTACCATTATTTTCTTCGTGGCCCAATTATCGGATCTACACTCAATTAGTAGGAGACTACCTCTGAGGAACCACCTTTCCTTTCAAAAAGAATTATAGAAAACGGATAACGTAGTCCAAAGTTACGCGGTAACATACATAAAAACATATTCCGACGAATTGATAAAATATGCAGATTAATATTTAATAAAGTGTTACGGATATATTTTTTTTAATACAAACCTGTGCTTGGGAGTTTATTGATACGAAAAATTAATTTCTGATATATATTTTTTATTGAAAGAATCGCAAGATTGCACTACAAAGCAAATTACATATTTTTTACTATTCTAACGGGAGAAGTTACTGTATGTATTTTTTTATATGTACAGTAACAAAAGTTTTGGCGCAGTAAATTTTCGCATTACATATATGCAAAATTTTTAATTTATTTCCGATAATTTTTTATAAAAACATAGTTCATACTTAATGTGGCCAGAAGTACAGTACTTCTTTTTTCGCTCTTGTACTTTGTACTTCGAAGTACAGTCAAATGTACTTATTTGCGATATTTTGTACTTCAGGAGGAAGATTTTGTAACCAGTTAGCGACAATTTTCGGATCGCTATCGCACTTTTTGACGCATGATATAAATGTTTTTGCGTCTAAAAGTGCGATAGTGATTCGAAAATTGTCGGTAACTGGTTTCAGAATCTTCCCCCAGGTCCTGTAATTCTCCGATCTTCTGGACGATCGTCACATGGTCTGGGCGATAATTTCGTTGAAACCATTAAAGTCGCCGCGGACCGATGGCATCATACCTGCACAGCAGCGAAGGACTCTGAAGGTGTCGTGCGATTGGTTGGATCCCATTTATGCGAACTGCGTGAGGACCGGGTACATCCCGAAGGCTTGGAGTTCAGCCCGAAGGGCGGAAAAGGCGCACATGTTTCCCCTAAGTATTTTAGGTCAATCAGTCCCTCTTTGTTTTTTCTAAAAACTCTAGAGAGACTAATAGACCTCTGCATAAGAAACGCGATTGCTTGTGACTGTCTTTCAAGAGCTCAGTATGCTTATTGCAAGAAGAGGTTGGTGAATATCGCCCTGCATACATTGGTAAAGTGGTCATAGGAACTTTTCACGCATAAAGATTATGCAGTAGGAGCCTTCTTCGATATCGAGGGGGCCTTCAACAATGTCACACCAGAGGCAACAGTCGATATAAATATTCATAATCAGGGGGTCGAAACCAACCTAATAAGGCTTATCTACAGCTCATTACCGCGAATAGAACTGTCGCGGCGGAGTGGGCCCGCCTGCACTCAATGCAGAGTCATTTGGAGCACTCCACAAGGTGGTGTTCTCTCTCCCCTGCTCTGGATTGCGGTTGTAAAAGACCTTCCAGAGAAACTGGATAAAGTGGGCTGTCGGGTGATCGCCTATGTAGATGATGTGGAAATTTTGGTTAAGGGACGATTTCTAGACACCATTTTTGTTCTGGCTCAGGGTACCTGAACCAGGTAACTAGGTGGGCGATCAACGGCGGCTGTCGTGGAAGCCTAATATTGAGGTAAGGTAAGAAAGGTGTCGGTTGCCTTGTACTTCTGTAGGTGTCTCTCGCCCAAATTAATTCATTAGCTCTAGGAAACCAGATTTAAGCCTATATTGTTTCAGGGAGCCCTTCTCTGGTGGAACTTACTAGAGAAGGCTACACTTGTAAAATAGGAATTAGCGGAGCATTAGGAACCACACCTACACTGGCGCTTAACATACATATGTTGAACACGGCGCATAAAAAAGGAAAAGATGTTTCTCTGCTGCAGCAAATGTTTTAATAGGGCACTTTTAAACATGTTACCTCTCAAGGGCTAGTGATGGGGGTTCTGACAGGCCATTATGCGATTGGTATTCATGCGTTGAGACTTGAAATTTCAACTGATCCTCGCACTTTTCAACAAACACTGAGCTCTCAGGGATCGAAATTAGCCGCATTCGAAATTTCATAATCGACTCGCGGCGTTAACTTAACCTAACCTGTACTTCTTTGTGCTATGAAATAGTTGGTCACATTATTCATACTACTCTAAAACACATAAAAATCAAATGTGTAAACTTTGTGAAAAACTCAGGAACATTCAATAAATCAGCATACTAATTCGCAATTTTATATTCAGATTTTCAAGCAACTTCAAACCTGCACTTTGATAAACTAAAATTAAATGTATTATTAAACTGCATACTTGGAATTTTTCTAAAAAATACTTTGCCTATATTGCGAAAAATTTACTGTGCCAATACTTTTGTTCGTTACTGTAAGTAAATAAACCCTTAACTTTAAAAACCCAAAAAAAAATTTACAATATTTCAAAATTATTTTTCGAATCGTAAATTTTTTTTATGATTGACAATGTATTTATATTTTTTTGTTTGGTTTTAGATCCTTTTTGCTTTCAACACGAGGTATCTTTTTTCTAGTTTCTATTGTCATAGCCATAACTCCCTCTCTATTTCTATCAATCAATCAATAAATTTTATAATTTTTTTTTGGCATTTTTCCTAAATACATGTAGAGCTTTATAAAACTTGTATAACACCAAATGTTTATCAAGCTTAGGATTTTGTGTTATCCGGCAGGCTTATTAATTTAACCAGAGAATATGTTTTCTTTATTAAGTTTACCCAGTTCCCCATTTTAAACTGCTACCTGTACTGTATCAGCGGTTAAAACTTGTTAAATTTTTATTTAAAATTTTCGGTAAGGAATAAGCGAGTGGATGAAAAATATATAAACCGTAAGAACGGCCCATATATATGTATATGAAAGAATACACACATGCGACGACTCTAGCCATTGTGTGTCACTCCTTTAAATCATAGTTATTTTTTTCTTATGGTATTAAAAAAATATCGTTCGTAACACTTTAGTAAATATTTATCCGTATATTAACTGAGTATATATTAAAGACTAGAAGATGACCCGGTGAACTTCATATCATCTATAATTTATTTGAATTTCACTTTGATCAATTATAACAAATCTTCAAAATGCAATATAATGAGATCACTAATACTACTACTGGTTTTGACTCATATAGTGCAAGAAATTTCCGCCAAAATACTTTTTACATAGAAAATTGAGCTAATTTCACCACTCACGACACCAGCATGCTGGTACAATGATAAAATTTTCAAACAGTTTTTGAAGTCGCACCTGCAGCTGGTACAATCACACCACAAGAACATACACGGTCAATCGACTTGATGGGCCATTTAACAAATTAAGCATATTAAGGGCCGTAAACTTATCTATTTTAAACTCTAGTTAAATCGTTAATATATAAGTTAACAGCCTTAACATTTTTACAGTATGTATGTATAAAAACGTAAGGAACGTACAATACGTATATGTATATACCATATACATATGTAATACTCCTATATTGGCAGTAAGAGCTAGTACCGTCCGAAAACACTACAGTACAGATATATCAATAAACACGTACGAAAGAAAAGGAACACATACGTTTATAAATAAACATGTACACAACACATATACAACAACGGCACTCAAGTACACAATACATTGACAAAAACGGTACTAGACTGTCTCGATTTGATTTCGGAATGCTTACACATTGAGAAGTTAGCTTACTGCCAATATAGAAGTATTACATATATGGTATATACATATATCAGTATTTCTTAGTTTAAAAATTCATCTCTTACATAAACGAAAAAAAAATGATATCAAATTAAGCATATACAACTTTTTCATGCGAAGTATGAATAAATTCTCCAAAAGGCTAAAAAAGGGCTAGGGGCAATTGTAAATTTATGTGGCCAAACAAAGTATGTGGTAGCTAAATCTTGCCACCAAAGGGCTAAAACGGTAACACTGCTCTCAACAACATAAAATGACCAACACCCCAAGTGTCTCTCTAAAGGTATTGGCCCAATGCACGCTTGCTTTGCTTACTTTAGTTTGCTTTGCTTTACTTTGAAGGAAGTGAAGTAAAGCTGCCACTAGGCCAACTTTCATACATTTTAGTAGATTTTAAAAATTGTTTGACAGTTCTCAAAGCCAAGCAAGCAAAGCAAGCGTGCATTGGGCCAATACCTTAAGACTATGAAGCGGTGGTGACTTTATGAGTTTTAACCCGCTACATATTATAGGAGGGAAGAAATTTTGATGGCTTTTCCATGGTAAATTCATCATTGTAAACTACAAGAATTGTTTCTACATCGATTATGTTTGACATGAACATAATAACACAGGTTTACAAAAAAAAGGTATGCATATTGAACCAAACCTCTATATCCCTATGTTATTCGACGCGCTGATTGCGAATCCGACGTCTGTTAGCCTCCATCACATCAGGTTCGAGGTCATTTGAAGGTCAAATAGGGAAAAATTCATTCAATAAACCTAAAAATTCGTATATCTGTGGTCATAACCTATCACCGCCTAAGTCTACTTAAGAAAGAATTGAGTTATATATGCTATCGT
>NW_023458562.1:4377602-4397651 GCF_013731165.1 Rhagoletis pomonella | reverse complement strand
ACCTGTTTTGGTTTCCGCATAAGGTTAACATTACAATCCAAATGTTTAAAACTAGGGCTGTGCGATTAATTGATTACTCAAAATTTTAATTAATCATAAAGTAAATAACTCAATTATTCGATTAATTCTAAATTATGATTACTCAAAAGTTCAGTTAATCAAGTAAGCAAGATTTTTGATTAACCAAAAAAAAATATTTGAGCTTTATGATTAATCAACATTTCGAGTAAAATGAGTAATCAACATTTCAACTCTTTACATATGTATAAAGTAGTTCAAGTTCCTTGATACTTTGAAAACAACGTTTCTGTTTTCAAAAATTAAAACGAAAAATTTTTTTCATATACAGAATGTAAAAAAGAAAATAAGCATTTTCCAAACCAAACTCTTTTAACGAGCAAAATTATTTTTTTTGAGTAATCATATTTCAAGTAACTCGATTAATCATCGGTTTGAGTAATCAAAATCTTGATTACTCGAGTAATTGATTAACCGAATAATTGATTAACCAACTTGCTCGAGTAATCGAATAATCGCAAAGCCCTATTTTTCTCGAATTCAGGTTCTTCGATTTTTGCGGTTATTGCTTATGACCGCAGATTTATGGGATTTTCGACTCGCTGAACCCGAATAATATGAGGTCTGTTGACCCTCAAATGACCTCGAACCTGATATAATGTAACCTCAAATAGGGGAAAAAATTTATTCAATATAGGATGGGAATGGAGGTCCCTTGATTTTTTCGAAGTTATCTAGAGGTCATGCCAATGTCACCTTCAAGTTAAATTCAGGAGAATTTTATTGAATTTTCAGGTTTATTCAATGAATTTTTCCCTACTTGACCTTCAAATGACCTCGAAGCTGACGAGATGGACACTAACAGAGCTCGGATTCGTATTCAGGGCGTCGAATAACATAGGGAAATAGAGGTTTGGTTCAATATGCAGAAACTTTTTTTTGTAAACCTGTGGAATTAATAAAACAAGTTATTTTTAAGCAAAAAACATAACCATATGAAAATTTAAGATTATCATTAATTTTTTCAAGATCCAATAATCGGATCTGAACCAAATTAGTATGGGACCACATTTGAGGTAACACCTTTCCTTTAAAGAAATCAGTTAACGTGGTCCAAAGTTACGCGGTAACATACATAAAAAATAATAATAATAATATATGTATATATATGCCGACGAATTGATAACCTTCTTTTTTTGAAGTTGGTTAAAAAGAGTAAAAAACTTTGTTTCCATGTAGTGTTTTGTAAATGGCACAATTTTTGTATTTTCAATGCCTAAGAAACTGTTCAAATTACGTTGTGTTTGAATAACTATTTTTAACCGACTTCCAAAAAAGGAGAAGGTTATCACTTCATCGGAATATTTTTATTTTTTTTTATGTACGTTACCGCATAACTTTGGACCACGTCAACCGATTTCGATAATTCTTTTTGCATCGGAAAGACAGTGTCTCAGAGGGCGTCCCATTCTAATCTGGTTAAGATCCGATCAGTGGATCATGAGATTTATATATATATATTTTTATATATGAGAATTGAAGTCGGTTTTTTTTGCTAAAAATTACTTGTGAATTTAGAAATTTGATCAGATTCAAAATGCAGAATGGACCTTTATTTCGCAACGTTTGAATACAGGAAACATAAAGAAAATAATGTTAATGCTTGGACTATTTGGTTCTATTTTAGAGTTTTGCATCCAAGTCATCGCCTCCATCGTGCTTGATCTGCTGTTAAAAACCGTTTTATAAAGGTTAAGCCTGAGTCGGACTATTAGGCATATTAGCCCATGGTATAATAGGAAAAACATTATGCGTTGTCCTAATCATGACAAATTTTATTATACATTTGCCAATTAAACTTCAAATTAAAAGTATAAAGAGTCGAAAATCGCTGAGCGAATTTTGTCGGCCGAAGCGAAGCCGTCGGGTGATATTCGCCGCAACATTTCGCTCAGTAAAACAAAACCAAATCGAAATTTGCGTGAAAAGTGAATAAACAAAGCCATTTGTGATTTTAAAAATAAATATTTTCTAGGCGAATTTCGTTAAACGTACGATCGCTCAGCGATTCGATTCTGTATATACTTTGAGTTTGTATGTATTGTATCAATGGTGTGACTGCTAAAAGGGTATCGCCCCAATTATTATATTTTTCTACTAAAGGATAATATCTTTGATTAACTAGGAATCTGTCTGAGATCAATATTGGTTTCTTCAAACCTCTTGCTTTACTTTCAAAATCGTTATATGTTGTCATATGTCCTCATAGCCATGTTTCAATGTTTGTGATATATTGTAGGTCTTTGTCATAATAACCTGAATTCATCGCCCGAAGACAAATTTCCTACAACAGCGGATGATCTACAAGGATTCTGGGACATGGTGAATTTGCAGGTCGATCACATAGATTCTATATTCGATGAAATCGATGTATTACAAAGAAACAATTGGAAGGTATGCCCATGAATAGCTGTAAAAAAGTATTTAATTTTTATGCATTAATATTTATTTTAGAAACCGATGGAAGTCGTACCACAAGAGTCGAATAAGTCATCTAAAACTCAACAAAAATCTATTAAGACTGTGAACCAAAAGGCAAAGCCAAGCTCGTCCAACGGAAGTGAAATGAAATCAAATGTAGTTTTGTCTGCCGCAGCTTTAAAACGAGAATCTCAAAGGAAAATGTTGCAAGAAATCAAGCGTAAAAATAAAATTGCGTTGTCAGCGAAATCAACTACCTCGGATCCGATTTCCGTAGAACCGAATGTGGAAAATTCAGAAACCGTTGCGATATTTGTCAAAAACAACAAATGAACTCTTGTGAGTGAATTAGGTGTTCTTACTGATCCTTAACTAGTCCTCCAACGAAATCAAATGAAACATAAACTCCATGACATAAGTACAGTATCGGTCATATCTATAGCACGCCATTTCAAAGTGATATTGTGTGCCACTTATGTTTATTTATTTATTTTTAAGAATTTTCAATTAAAATACAGTTCTTTCTCTAACAAACCCCATATAAACCCAAGTTTAACAATTTATAGATAACTTCAAAAAAGCGCAACAAATTTTCACCTAAGTTTCAAACTTTTTTCTCGGAAGTGTTAGATTTTTTTCGAGTACACAGTTTTTTTAGCCCCTGCAATTTTAGTCTGATAATGTGCAAATTTCAAGTAGGTACGAAGTACCGTTAATTTTTTAGAATTTTTTTGTCGCATTGGCTTCCATATAATGAATAAACTCAATTTATTTGTATAGAAAAAAATTCTAAAAAATCAACGGTAACTTTCAGTCACTTGAAACTTGCACATTATCAGACTAAAATTCATTGGGCTATAAAACTGTGTATTCAGAAAAATTCAAACACTTCTGAGAAAAAAGTTTGAAATTTAGGTGAAAATTTGTTGCACTTTTTTGAAGTTTTCTACAAATTGTTAAATTTGGATTTATATGGGGTTTGTTAGAGAAAGAACTGTATTTTAATTGAAAATTCTCAAAAATAAATAAATAAACATAAGTTGTACACAATATCACTTTGAAATGGCGTGCTATAGATATGACCGATACTGTATATCTTTTATAAAACGTTCGCTTCGATTAATTTTCGTCTCGTAACAAGTCTTAAAAATACACAAATAATACTCGATTTATAGGATAATCTTTCACAATAATGCAGTGCTATCAAACTATGAGAAAATATAAAAAATCGAATCAGGATATATTTAAGTGTTTTATGATTCTACATATGTTAACCGGAAAATGCAATATATGTATATCACTTTTCTTTCGCTTTAAATTATAATGTAGAGCCAAATTCCCAGTTTTCAAATTAGTTAAATTATATTTACTGTTACTAGCAAAAAATCGTAAGCAATTGTAGGAACTGGTTGACATCTTATATATGCACTGTACATACATCTTTGATATTTTTATATTAATTATTTTACAATATGAATTTTGCGTGCTTGTCAAGTACACAATTTTTTAACTAAAAAAGACATATATTTTATTAAAAATTTATGAGAATAATTATGATTAATCGAATGATATTATTGAAAGTGTGTTTTACTTAAAAAAAAAAAAGTGCATCAATATATGTAAATCACTGCACTTCACTCTGTACCTAATTACTAAATAGTCAGCCTCATTGCGTGAGTCGTGTCGAATGCAAGTATTTTCGAGAGTCGAATCGTATCGAAAACTTCATGTCATTGCCAAAAATTTCGACTCGACCAATGTATTTAAACGGAAAAACTTGGCAGCACTGCATAGTTTTCGACGGTTTTCGTCGTTTTCTTATTTCAGCACGACAGTAGACAATGCCAATGTCGTCGAGTCGTATAATTTAGCCATATTTACGACTTACGCAATGAGGCTGAGTATGATATTGTCACCGTGTGGAGCAACAAAAGACTGCCGGCGTGGATTTCTACAGCCTTGAGAAGGAAAAATAAACCCCTGGCAGCACATAATGTTATATTAACTTTGCGCCATATATATGAGTTTATGGGCAGTGGTGGTGTTTAACATTAAACGCAGCCGCCTTCTTTGTTTTAAGGAAACCATGTGGAATTAACTACTGAAACTTAAGGATTATGATTAGGCAAGCATCCTCTAAAAAATATATAACTAAGAAAATATAACTGCTTATAAGTTATTTGTTATTTAAATTTATTAAATCGTTCCACTTCGTTTATGTATATACTACCCTACCAACCTTTACTTCATACACTTCACACTTTTATTTCATACAATCTTGAAGCAGAAAAAATTTCAAAGTGTTTGAAGTAAAGGTGGGCAGGGAGCATGGTGGAATAATAACAAGGTGTTGTCAGTAGCGACGTGTTTGTTATAATTTTGACAAGATCGGCATGCTTATTTTCTGTGCTGCCGATTCTAATTTTTATACTACCATTCGTTGGGAAATAGTATCTAAAATACTCCATTTTAGTAATTCGTTTTATGGCGATTTTTAAATAACTTGGTGTTTTCAGAACGATATTAATATCTAAAATTGCTGGATTTGTATAATTTTGTCCTCAAAATGTAAAAAAATAAAAGATATCGTGGTTATCAATGGAAAAAGACGTACACAAAAATCGTATGAAAAGGCGGTTTTTTTATTTTAAATAACATTTGCTGCATTGTCATAATATCGAGCCAAATGGACTACTGATACACTAGAATAGAGTGGCAGCATGGTTAAATTACGATTTCGCTTATATTATCGATATGTGTTTTAATCTATTTAAAAAATCATTTACAGTTTTATAGGAAATTGCTTTATTTTACAATTTTTAAGTTACAATATATGTCCAAGCTGTGTGGAGCTGCCGATACAAACATATATATATGCAGGCTTATAAGCCTGTAATTATACATTTTTCTACATTTAATTTGAAACAGTATGCACCAACGAATTAAAAGTAGCAAATAATTACTACCTTTTCTACTACTTTAAAATGTGTGATCGGAATAGACCTACCGAAAAAGTGGAGTTAAGTTACTGACAACACCTTGTTATTATTTTATTTTATCTTGTTTAACCTGACCCCCCTTTGAATGTCTCTAAACACTGAACGACGGAAGATATGGAGGTGCATATTGGCCGAAATGACGCATAAATATTGGCGCTAAAATCTGATGCACAGAACATGACATTTAAATCAAAGCATTCATGGTAATCATATCGCAAAGTGAAGTGAATTAATAAAAGGGAAACGATACAAAAAAAATAAGCAGACCAGAAACAGTGTTGCCGGGAATCATTTTCAGTGGTAGCTAAATTCCTTTTAAAAAAGGGATAAAAAAGAGCTAAAAAAGTCGTTGTGGCTAAAAATGCTAGTTAATTTTTTTTACTTACATATACATATATAAGTATACACGCAAACATTTTCAATAAGTAATGGTATAAGAAAAAATATGTACTCTGGAAGAAAGCTAATATTTTATCAAACCAAAAACCTTTTTGTGTAAAAGGGGAAATATGTGACACCAGCTTGCTGGCTCCATCAAATTATTGTACCATCAGGCTCGAAGCTTATACAGTGACGAGCAAAACTGTAACATGGTTTAACACTTTTTGTTTCAGCCACCGCTATATTTCCAAGTTCTAACGACTTTCATACTTTTGCTGTATATTCTTGTTGGTACATCCCCACTCCCTCTCTCATAATGATTTGAAGTCAATACAACAACAATAAAAAAACCAGCAGACAAAAATGTAAATTAAGGAAGATGTACAGTTTTGCACTCATATATTTTTAAGAGCTTTTTAACAATTTTCACGAAAAAAAAGAACTACTAACACAATGTTCAGTACTCTTTTGCCTGTTTCAGTTCCTGGATGTGATTTGGCATACTTTATTTGTATCTTTGTAAAAATTCTGGAGGTAGATCCTTAGTTCGCTTTCACAGCTCATGTACTCGATTTTACGGACTTTGATACTTATTAAGCTGTGCTTTTAGTTGATTTCGCAAATTCTATGAGATTCATGTCCGCGGTTTGTGGAGGTCATTTCAAATTAGCAAATTTTTGCTTTTGTATCCAGTCTTTGCGAACATATGCAGTATGTTTTGGGTGATTTTTCAGCAGAAACTCTCATTTTTCGACTAAATCTTGCAAATTTTGTTGAAATATGAACAGATACTGTTCCTTACGCATAATGCGTACCAACGGACCAATAAAATTTTTGAAATACCACCCCAAAAAATTAAGATCCTACCACTGTGATTCACAGTTTGCAGTACATGATGCGCTTAGGCTTAATTTGGGTCTTTGATCCAATACCATGCCCGGCCATCTGATTGAAAGCGATTAATTTAGTCTTGTCAGACCAAATAACCTTCAATTGAAACTTAAAAATATGTTTTTTATTGCATTCTGAACGGCCTAACATATCCCAATAGGCAACAGTTCGGTTTTCGTGGGATGTAGCGAAATGCTGCCACACTCGCACATGTATTATGATCAAATTTGCTTTTTTCTTCTTTATGATGCCTTTGCGCTCAATTTGGCAATTCTTCGCCTCGCTGTCTATTGATTTGCATTAAAGTTTAATACCTTAAGCGGTTCTGTAATAGTGGCTGCATCGCTACTTGCTTCTAAGTTCACAAGATATCGTACCGTAATATTTTTTAACAGACTTCCTTTGTCCTTGGGAACACTTTAGGCTATATTTTTTCTAAGTCTTAACATTTTTAAGTAGCAAATTCCAAAATTTTTTGCTACCTTTCGTGCGGTTCCGCCTTTCCGCAGTAAATCTATTATTTACATTTATGGTTCCTGATTAACTATGTTATTTACTGGTGATCACTTCTTCAATAAAATACAATATAGAAAAAAGTCATATGACTTCCAACTAAGTAAAAGATAACTGTCAAATGCAAAACTGAGAGTGAGTGCAAAACTGTAACATCTGCCTTAATTTACATTTTTGTCTGCTGGTTTTTTTATTCTTGTTGTATTGACTTCAAATCATTATGAGAGATGGAGTAGGGATGTACCAACAAGAATATTCAACAAAAGGATGAAAGTCGCTAGAACTTGGAAATATAGCGGTGGTTGAAACAAAAATTGTTAAAGCATGTTACAGTTTTGCCCGTCACTGTAACTTACCAGCATGCTGGTACAATATCCATTTCTTTACAAATAAGGTCCAGGAAAGATCGAAATGATTAGAGCCAAAATTTCATAATTTTTCTAGCATTTTGTTAAACATTGTTTTTTTTTTTTATTCACTGCTGCATTATCGTGAACTTTAATCTTCCACAAACACGGCTTTGACTCATATAGTGTAAGACATTTTCGCAACAATACTTTTTTCTTAGAAAAATTAGCTAATTTCACTATTAACGACACCAGTATTCTTGTACAATCATAAAATTTTCAAATATGTAATTTTTGAAGTCGCACCAGCAACTGGTACAATCACACCGCAAGAACATACACGGTGAATCGACTTCATGGGCCATTTAACAAATTAAGCATATTAAGGGCCGTAGACTTATATATTTTAAACTATAGTTAAATCGTTAATATATAAGTTAACACCCCTAAACTTTTACAGTATGTATGTATAAAAACGTAAGGAACATACAATACATATATGTATCTATATCAGTGTTTCTTAGTTTAAAAATTCATCTCTTACATAAATGAAAAAAATGAGATCAAATTAAGCATATATGTACAACTATCTCATGCCAAGGATGAATAAATTCTCTAAAGGGCTAAAAAAAGGGCTAGGGGCAATTTTAAATTTATGTGGACAAAAAAAGTATGTGTTGGCTAAATCTAGCCACCAAAGGACTAAAACGGCAACACTGACCAGAAAATAAGTAGCTACAATTTTTATTAAAACAATCAAAAATAAAATTTTACTGATTTCCTTTGTATAGTAATCTCTCGCTGAAAAATATCTTAGACAACCTAGAAGAGCTTTGTTCGGAGGAGAATAATGAAGTTGATTAGCGGGTAGTTAGGGTATTCATCGAACCACCAGAAGAACGCATGAGCAGTGGTGATGGTGTTGCAAGGGATGATGGTTACGGTGGCACTTTATTCACACGACAGCCAGTTCAACGTATCGGAATGATTCAGGTTTTCCCGACCAAAGGCTGTAGTTTCGGCGACATATCCCGGTCTTTCGCCGATTGCACAGTTCCTTGCAGCTGTGTTGCTCCGCATCCTCCGGTCGGGCATCGGGACCAACCCTGGGCCAAAAACCTATTTCTGCTGAGTTTGCCAGAGACGATTTCATTCGAACCCCACTTTGGTTAGGTGCAATACCTGTAAAGGGTGAAGTTATCTAAGAAACTGCTCAGGCCTTAGGCCACACAGGGAGTGGGCCACAATACCTGTGCGAGGGTTATCAGCAGCTCTTCGTTAATCACACAATCACACCTGTGTCAGAACAAGATATACCGGAACGTGGCTGCAGTCTAAAACGGACTCTAGAGAAACATCGAAGAGGTGACCGTCTTTATGAGTCGGCATGGCATACTGAAAGATGCGGTTCAAGAAACGAAATCATTTCATGCGTTTGAGTAGAAACTGAATGAATGAACACCATTTCATGATTTCAATTAACGCGAAATAGAGTTTGTGCACTTAGTTTTTACTCAGATCGATGAAATTATTTCGTGAATTGGACTACGCATACATGTGATACTTATGCTTTTAATTTATAAGGTAATTTTATGTTTTTATACTCTTGGAATTTGTCTTCTTTCAACTTAAATAAATGCATTTTGCAAACAAAAGTGCGTACGTTACTTACTGCCTTGGTAATGGCGAATTCGTAAGGATCTATTGATTGCATTATAAACATTTTCATTTATTTGTTAAACATACAATTACTTCCATTACAACCCGGTCCTATGGAGGCTAGAAGCGCGAATTCATATAAGGTGGTGTTACCGGAAAATGAATATATAAATTATATGTATATCAGAAAATTAATAAGATGAAATGAAATTATTGTTTGATTTCTAACCAAACCTATGTATGTAACTCAATCGCCTAATGGTTTGCCGAACCATAAGCGTATGTTTACACATCCAATTTCATGAGTAGGTACCTGGTACTCACATCTTTTGTAAGAAGTTTCACTTCTATCATGTGTACGGTGTTACACACGCTTTTTTTTTGTTTTTATCGTTAATTTCAAGCGTTGTTGTTTAACAAAATGTTTTGCAAAAACGCTGAACATTAATGATTAATATATAATGAAAGTGTTGTGCTATAATTTGATTCATGTTTTTTACAGTGTTAATAATAAAAGCAATCATACATTCTACGAAAGATGTTCAGATATTACAAGTATAACTGTCGTAAATAATAAGTTTTACCAAAATTTTCTGACTACACTCTAGTTTTAAAGTAATAAAAAATTTTATTTTACCTGTAATAAAACTTAAGTATTTTATTTATATGCATACGAATAGGCTCTATACTACATATTTTTTTTATTGCTTAGGCTTCATTCAATAAAGTATATTGATGCAAAGTGTTAAACTCTGAGACTCAACAAAACTTCATCAAGTCCAAAATTTCGTAGGCGATGTTAAAAACAACATTGTCAACAATCGTTGCTTGAGCTCATCTGCCCCTTTGTCAGACTGCCGGGCCTCTTGCTCACTTTGGTGAATACCGATATTGTATGCTTAAAAGCATAGTATATCCACAGCTTTAAAATTTAATTTTGTATTGCATTTCTATCCTGCAAATCTCTTTTTAAAACGCTTAAAATTGTGTTATACGTCTAACAGCAGCCAACAAGTAATTCCGCAATGACACGCGATACATAAAAATATGATGAAATATTAAACTGCGGTAATTTAGTATATTGTACGAAAATATTCGTATATTGAACGAATTTAAAAAAAAACAAGTTTCTGCATTAGTACTTTATACGAAAGTATTAACTAAATTGTACGAATACAGAATTTTAGATTTCGTAAGGAGGATGGTTCCGTGCGCAGAAGTGGAAAACTTTTGACTGCCATTCACCTGGGAGTGGCCTGAAGCGATTCTTGTGCGTACGGTTCAAATCGCAGCTCACAACGTCCGGATATTTATATCCACGTATCCTCTGGGTAGCAACCAAACGCCCCTTTGGGGGCGAGCTGAAGTGAGAAGACGTAAAACTTCGCGTGCGCTGGGTTTGGGTCCCGCCACGTTAAAACCCCGCCCAATGAAAAGAAAAAAACAGCCTCGGATGAGACCCCCTTTTCTGATGACGACCACGGAAAACGTATAAAGGACTATGATTTAAGGGTATGCACCTGGAATATCCGGACCCTTAATGGGGAAGGTGCCTCTGCCCGGCTGGTTGATGTCCTCGGGAAGACAAAGGCTGACATCACCGCCATCCAAGAAATGCGATGGATGGGGAAAGGAAAAGTAGGCGTGAAGCCTTGTGACGTCTACTACAGTTGCCACGTAAAGGAGCGCAAATTCGGTGTTGGATTCGTGGTAGGAGAGAGACTCCGTCGCCGAGTACTGGCGTTTACCCCGATGGACTAACGCCTAGCCACAATCCGCATCAAAGCTAGATTCTTCAACATCTCGCTCATCTGCGCCCATGCCCCGACGGAAGAGAAATATGAGGCGTCGAGGGATCTCTTCTATGAGCACTTGGAACGTACATATGAGAGCTGCCCCCGACACGATGTCAAAATCGTGCTTGGCGATTTTAATGCCAAGGTGGGCAAGGAAGGGATCTTTGGCGCCACTGTCGGAAAATTCAGCCTCCACGACGAAACGTCCGATAACGGACTGAGGCTGATCGACTTCGCCGGGGCCCGAAATATGGTAATATGTAGTACTAGGTTCCAGCATAAGAACATCCATCAAGCTACATGGCTGTCTCCAAATTAAAAAACGGGAAACCAAATCGATCATTTTGTGATAGACGGAAGGCATGCTTCAAGCGTTTTGGACGTACGTACACTCCGAGGCCCAAACATCGACTCGTATCACTATCTTGTTGTAGCCAAGATACGCACCCGCCTCTGTGCAGCAAAAAATGTGCGCCCAACAATGCAAGGAAAGCTTAACGTCGAAAAGCTGCAATCACAACAGACGGGCAATTTATTCGCCACTCGAATCACACACCTGCTCTCTGAGAGCACTCTTCAACAATCCGACATACGCGAGCAGTGAAACCACATTTCCCGATCATTAAGTACCGCCGCCGAAGAAGTAGTTGGATTTCAGCGAGCCCGAAAGAACAACTGGTTCGATGAGGAATGTCAAGAAGCCGCAGAGGAAAAAGATGCCGTCTACAGGGCCACGCTGCGATCGGGCGCAACGCGAGCCATGTGGGACCGTTATAGGGAACTGAAGAAGGAAGCGGGACGTATTTGCCGCAATAAGCAGAGAGAGGCCAAAATACGTGAGTGCGAAGAGCTTGAGATGCTGGCCGACAGGAAGAACGCCCGAAAATTCTACCAGAGGGTTAGGCGACTTACGGAAGGTTTCAAGACCGGGGCGAACTCCTGTAAGAACAAAAATGGCGACCTAGTTACCGATGTCCAGAATATACTTAAATTGTGGACGGAACACTTTTATAACCTACTGAATGGTAGTAGCGCTGAAAGTAGTGAAGAAGACGAACCCGAGTCCCCAGTCGATGATGATGGAGTAGCTGTCCCACCGCCTGACTATGACGAGGTACGAATAGCGATTACGCGGCTGAAAAACAACAAAGCTGCTGGAGCTGACGGCCTGCCAGAAGAGCTATTCAAGTACGACGGCGAGGAGCTGATGAGGTGCATGCATCAGATCGTATGCAGAATATGGTCAGATGAACGGGACGACTGGAATTTAAGTGTGCTCTGCCCAAACCACAAGAAAGGCGACCTCGCCATACGCGCCAACTACCGCGGAATCAGCCTTCTAAGCATAGCTAAGAAGGTCTTATCGAGTGTATTGCGGGAAAGACTGAAGCCCACCGTCAACGAGCTGATTGGACCTTATCAGTGTGGCTTTAGGCCTGGAAAATCCACCATAGATCAGGTATTCACAATACGCCAAAACTTGGAAAAGACCCGCGAGAATAGGATCGACACACACCATCTATTTGTCGATTTCAAAGCCGCTTTCGACAGCACGAAGAGAAGTTGCCTTTATGCCGCGATACCACCAGCTCCGTCTGAATAGGGAAGGACCTCTCCGAGCCGTTTGATACCAAACGAGGTTTCAGACAAGGTGACTCCCTTTCATGTGATTTCTTTAATCTGATGTTGGAGAAGATAATAAGAGCCGCAGAACTGAACCGCTCAGGCACAATACTTTACAAGAGCGTACTATTTCTGGCGTATGCCGATGACATCGATATTATCGGTAAAAACAAGGGCTACGTCTGTTCTGCCTTCTCAGGATTGAATGGATCTGGTGGTGAAGGGGGACAAAACCAAGTATCTCCTATCATCACACAAACAGTCAGAGCATACGCGTCTTGGCACCCACGTCACTGTTGACAGTTACAAGTTTGAAAAAGTAGACGACTTTGTTTATTTGGGAATCAGCATTAACACCAATAATAATGTCAGCCTTGAAATCCAACGGAGAATCACTCTTGCCAACAAGTGCTACTTTGGGCTGAGTAGGCAATTGAGAAGTAAAGACCTCTCTCGTCGTACAAAGATCACACTCTATAAGTCACTCATCATGCCTGTGCTGGTGTATGGCGCGGAGGCATGGACAATGAAAGCATCTGATGAGGCGGCTCTTGGAGTTTTCGAGAGAAAGATTCTGCGAAAGATGTACGGACCTTTACGCGTTGGTGATGGCGAATATCGCAGACGATTTAACGATGAGCTGTATGAGCTTTACAACGATATAGACATAGTGCAGCGAATTAAAATTCAGCGGCTCCGTTGTCTTGGCCATGTCGTTCGAATGGACAGAAACGCTCCTTCTCTGAAAATATTCAACGCGGGCTGCGATGCTGGTAACAGAGGAAGAGGAAGGCCTCCTCTGCGTTGGAAAGACCAGGTGGAGAAGGACTTGGCTTCACTTGGCGTCAGTTAGCACAGAAGAGAAATGACTGGCGTGCTGTTTCGGACTCGGCCAAAATCGCTTAGGCGGTTACAGCGCCAATAAAGAAAAAGAAGAAGATTTCGTAAATTTTAAAACCTTACGTAAATATTACGAATGATTTCTACAATATACAAAATTATTCGTACAGAGATTTGTCCTTACGAAAGTCCTTTCATTATATTTACGTATGGTTCGTAAAATCTTGTTTCGTTG
Source organism: Rhagoletis pomonella (assembly GCF_013731165.1). Taxonomy (NCBI): domain Eukaryota; kingdom Metazoa; phylum Arthropoda; class Insecta; order Diptera; family Tephritidae; genus Rhagoletis; species Rhagoletis pomonella. Next base: position 4,383,868 of record NW_023458562.1, on the reverse strand, counting down.
TGAAAAACGTGTTCTTATTATGAACGAAAGTTTCGTACATTGTACAAAAACCAAGACTACGAAAATTTTTCGTAACACTTTTACGAAACTTTATTTTCAGTGTAAGGCAGTGTTACACGATTGGCACATTTGTACAGATTTGTACATTTTGGAAGTTATAGAGTAGTGTTGTTTGGAAATTCTTTTATTGAGCTGAACTCAAATTTCTAAAGAACACCACTCTTTGACTGCCAAAATGTACAATACTGTACAAATGTACTAATCGTGTGCCTGCCTTTAGCCCAGTACCACATCCGACAGCTTCAAAATCAAAAAGGAACGACAATATTAGCCAGTTCCCGCACTCCATGATTTAGTGAGAAGTTTTTCGCGGCTTAGGACTATTTTGGACTAAATCCTGGAGTACGGGAGCAAGCTAGTTGTCTGTAGCTAACAAAGATGCCATATGCAGGTTAAAGGTGGTATGTTCAATGAAAGGAAACAAACTTAATGTGTGGCCACAAAATCATAAAAGTCTTAAAATGGGAAGAGTTACCTTCAACTTGTGAACTAAAATGTATCACAATTTATACTAAGTTAAAAATAAAGGTATCTTTTATAAATTCGATGAAAAATATATCATTTGGAAGAAAACGGCATTGCTCGGCTGGCGCTTTTCGTATGTGAAACACACATGTGCTCAGAGAGCGCTCAGCAGGGGCACCGAAATTGCGCATATGGAAACTGTGCATTTAGACATTATTTCGGTTTCAACCGAAACTGTGCATGTATGCTTTATTTCGGTTTTTGCCATATGCATTTCTTCGGTTTTCAACCGAAACTGTGCATGTATGCATACCTTCGTCTTTCACATATGCATTATTTCGGTTTTCATCCGAAACTATGCATGTATGCATTACTTCATCTTTCACCTATGCATTATTTCGGTTTTGAACCGAAATTGTGCATGCATGCATTATTTCAGTTTTCTAACGAAAGTGTGCATATGGATAATTTCTTTTTTTCTAATATGAATTATTTACTTAGTAAGGGTTTTAATCCCTAAGCGCTGCCGAAGGCCGCCTACGCAGAGAGAAGTTCTGCGCAAAAATACTTCCGCCCTTCTTTTCCGGCAACACAGAAAGGAGAGTTCTACTTAGTAAGGGTTATAATAATCCCTAACCGCGACCGCAGGCCGCCTACGCAGAAAGAAGTTCGTTTTCATGTATGCACTATTTCGGTTTTTGTCATATGCATTATTTCGGCTGTGAACCGAAACTGTGCATGTATGCATTATTTCGATTTTTTTAATATGCATTATTTCGGTTTTCAAACGAAAGAGTGCATATGCATAATTTCGGTTTTTCTAATATGCATTATTGCGGTTTTCAACCGAAACTGTGAACATATGTAAATTCTAAATGCTACAAAGAGCCAAAAAAACAACATACACAAAAATTTAATTTTTAAATAAAATTATTATTAGAAAAGAAAACATTAATTTTATTAATATTATTTATAGATCTTAAAGAAAATTCAAAAGATCCCTTTGGCCAAATTTTCAAAATCTGGTTTTATGTCAGTTAAAGCCGTTTGCAACAGTTCTGTTAAATGTTGGTTGGTCAATAGGTACGTCCGTTTAAATCTCCAGTAAAAAATGTCCAACAACAAAATTTCGGCGAAATGGCATCTGTTCTCTCACAAGAAACAAATATCCAAAATAGTATGCGAACAGAAAATTTGCTGAAACTTCCAACGTTAGACGAACAGCTGATACACATTTTGTTTTCATTCAAAAGTATAAAATTGAAAACGTAAGAAAACATATCCCGAAGACACAGTTCACTGACTAAACGTATAATTACTTACCTTCTACAAGTATAATTAGTCCCATTTTACTATTTTAACTTCCAAACCATCACATTCAATTTAGGGATTTGCGTAAATTCCAACCAGCTGATTTTGATCAGCTGTTTTCTTGTTGGCAAACATTTTTTCCAGCAGAAACCAACAGCTTTTCCTCAAAATGAAATGCCATTTTGCTCTCTAAATTTCCCCTACTTTGCAAGTTTTTCGCGTACGCGAACACAAAAAGTTAATAGTTTTTATAACTTTCAATAATTATCAGGTACGCGAATGCAACTAATTGTGAACTGTATTTTGACTTTACGAATTTCATTGTAGAGTAAAAAGACTCACAGTTATACGTTGTACCAAAAACTGATAAGGCTGATTCACATACAACTTTCTTCGCTTTGCTTGATAGTTCTATGCTTTGACATATAAGATCGATGTAGGCATATGCATGAGTATGCTCACATAAAAAACGTTTGAAGCAAAGCAAAGCAAAACATCTTGGGCAACTCTCAACTTTTGCCCGCTTTGGCAATCAGCTGTCTACATGTATCTTTTCTCGTGCGCTTGTATTTGCATTTAATGACAAAAATAGGGTAAATAGGAATTTTTATTGCTATTATTAATGCATATTATTATATTGTTATCTATTTTACAGATAAAATATATGGAGGAAAAGGAGAACGCAAAAGCTGTCAAAGCGTTTATTGTAGCATACCTTCTGCGTTTCACGCTTTGTTGTCAAAGTTTGAACTGTCAAGCAAAGCGAGGAAAGTTGTATGTGAATGGCCCTAAAATATACGGGACGCAGGTGTTTTCGACAGCGGATATTTTAAATCTGGTACTTGTTTCCGGAATTCAAGCAATAGCAAAACTTTATGTTGCATTTCCAGTGCCTTATCTTATTTTAATTCCAAAAACTCCAACTCTTCTTCGCTTTTTTTAAAAAGCCGTATTGTAAATTCATCCTCAATTTTGTTACATAAAAAAGGGTTTATGAAGTATGCATACGTACATTTAAATAATTTAAAATCGGCAAATCTTTTTTCAAAATCTGCTTTTAAATCTTGTGAAATATTTTTTCTAGCCATTGAAAATGATGAAATATTATTTTTTTTGAGATCATAAATAAAAAGACGTAGTTTAGCTTCAAAACTTAAAACAAATTGCGACAAATCAAAAAAATTTGTATTCTCTCCTTGTAGAGACAAATTCAAGTTTTGAAAATGTTCCATCATATCGGTAAAGAACCACGAAACAAAAATACAACATCACCTAATCAAAGAAGCAAGAAAAAAATATGTTTCTGAGCGTTTTTGACATCTGCCTAAGAATGAAAACAAACAAAGAAATTGAAAAAGGCGCAGCATTGGCATTTATTATAAAATATAATAAGTGAAACCGAATAAAACTGAGCCAAAGGTGTTTATAAAACATGGTTTTCGTGATAGAAAGTGTTTTACAACCGCAAAGCTCGATTTTTCAATGCCAACGTTCTGACCGCGTTTCACGCAAATTTACGCCTCTTGGCAAACCAAACATAAGCACAAACTTGTTCCAATCACACATCACTTCATTTTATATCGTAAATATGTAATAAATAAAAATTTATAATTAAAATCGCTGCAGAAAACACATTCAATCTCTAAAAAAAAACAACCGAAAAACATCAAAATCGCTACGAAAACTTTTTTCTGAAAATCGACTACAAATACAACTATGGCTGATTAGGTGATCTGTAGTCGTTGGTTCATGGTAAAGAACATTAAGTCATAAAGCCGATTTTCATTCTCCAATTGCGGGTAATATTCCGATCTCAATAGTCAAAGTAAAAAAAAACAAACACACATGGCAAAGAAATATGTATTTTAAAAAGTAAAAATAGCCAAAATGTTCTAAGCAATGATAAAGTAAAAAGAGCCGCACTTTGCTAAGCAAAGAGCCGCATTTGGCTCAAAGAGCCGCGATTGCCCACCGTTGGTATATGGGCATCGCTCATTTACTAGAAAAGTGACATAATCCAAAAAAAGCAAAAAAGCTAGTTAAGTATGGACAAATAAACGTTACCAATTTGAAATGATGTGTAAAAATTTCTTAGCTGTAACGATAACCAGTAGTGATTAGAACAAGATGTGTATTAATTTTTCCCCTGGGAGTATATGTAAATTCAAAACTTTAAAGCCGTTTTCTCGGGTTTTTAGTTTTTTGAGTTATGACAGTATTGGAGTAATGGAGGAATATGTGCATATGTACATAAAACTCAAATAAAAAATTCATTTGTATTCGCTCACGTCAATATTGAAATTCATGTTCACCAAAATGTTTCACATCATTGTGAAATGTATTGTAAAAATGTCTTTTGATAGCATATTCCCTAGGACGAACAACCCAAAAGGCATTGTGTGCCACCAAAATAATTTTCAATGCATTTACATACATATTTCTCGCAAGGCATCTTTTTATTCAAGAAACAAATCAGAACACCCATCGGAGATGTTGATTCGTTGCTGGGTCTCTAACGACCAAACCAGTGGTCGGCATTCTAAAGCTGATGCCAGATAAAACTTTGTAGCTTTGCGTGACATTTATAGCTTTCCAGTGAAGGACCAGACGCAAAAGGTACGCCACAATGAACGACAAGAAAACAATTTTGAACTGCTTTTTTACTCGTCAAAATTGCTGCGGATTTTATACATTTTGCTTTAAAAATATCAGCAATGTAATTAAGTTTGTATTGTCGGCCGCTGTGGTGTAGTGGTAAGCAGTGCGCGTTTTCATTCATCAGCACCTGGGTTCAAGCCCTGGTCAAAGCAACATCGCAAAAAATATAGAAAAAAGGTTTTTTCTTAACAGCGGTCGTCCCTCGGCAGGCAATGGCAAACCTCCGAGTGTATTTCTGCCATGAAAAACAGCTTCTCATAAAAATGCAATCGCCGTTCGGAGTCGGCGTAAAACTGTAGGTCCCTCCGCTTTGTGTGACAACATCAAGGCGCACGCCACAAATCGGAGGAGAAGCTCGGCCAAACACTAACATATGTGTAAGCGCCAATCTATTATTATTATTATTAATTAAGTTTTGTGTCTGCATGAAAACTCGAATTTGGACGAAACAAAACAAATATTAAACCGGCTGATCGTCAAATCGCGTAAAAAGATGGTTGTTGGTCATCTTTTCGCTCAGCACTGCAGCTTCAACGATCTATGTGGCATGATTTGTGCATTTTAATAGAATTTATCTTATCTGTCAAACCGAAGCTTAACTCATTCAAACGATTCAAAACTGAGACTATGTGCGTTAAATGCACTACTCAGCTGCCGCTCTTCGTATACGTGTGAAACACGCATGTGCTCAGAGTGCGCTGAGTGAGCTAGGGCCTGCCGCAGTGTTGCCAGGTCTTCGGCATGAGAAAACGTCCCTCTTGGTGTGAAAAAACGTCATTTCCTACCCAAAAACGTCTTATTCAAATGAATCTTCAAAAAATTGTTCTTATTCAACTTTTATTATATACAAAGGTACATATGGACGTAAGGTATATTAAAATGTCATTTTGACAGAGCACATTTAAAAATCATTGTAAACTGGTTTGAGATCGTTAATATAAAAATCATTTTATACATCCACTTGTGATCAGCTGATTAAGTCATCACCATTTTGATCGATTTTAAGTATTTCTCTCTTGTTTATTTAATGTCTATTATTTTTCCATAAAAGCCAAGCTCATTATATAACAAACAAAATATAAATCCACATTTCAAACGTTGTGCAAAAATTATAAAAAATCTGCAAAGCTTCAGCTAGATTTTCAACTTTTAATTTAGATTTTTTTTTTTGAGTGTGCAGTTTGATAGCCCATTAAATTTCAGGTCAATAAAGTGCAATTTTAAAGAAGCTAAATAATCGCGTTGATTTTTAATATATATTTTTTTTTATTGTAGACATTTGGTAAGGGGGTCGGTTATCGAAAATAGTAAATTACGTTCCGCTAAGAAGGAGCATAGCAATATTCAGCCTTTTTTGCGTTCATTACATTTTCAATGAAGTCTTAAAAAAGTCGCCTACTTTTTTCTGACTTTTTGATGCTTTTGCGAGCGTGCGTGTTGCAAGAGATCAGCTCTTCCTGATTTGGCTTTTAATGTGCAATTAAAAACATTACAATAAGCCTCGCAACCTCAAGTGTTTACACAACCAGCCTTTGAACACGGGATCCTTAGTCCAAGAATCCAAAAAAAATGCGCGTACGCTTGCTATGCATCATATTTAAGTCATCTGCGTCTAAAGAAAAAATACCTTTTGAAGCAGCTGCTGCGAAACACAAAGCTTGTAAAGATTTATTAAGAAAATAATTCAAAATCAGTTCTACTTACAAGATTTAGTAACAGAGAAAAATTACTGGGAAGTTAAAAAACGTCATTTTTTACACAAAGAACGTCCA
>NW_023458562.1:4353525-4377592 GCF_013731165.1 Rhagoletis pomonella | reverse complement strand
TATGAAGCGCCGACCACTGGACTAAACCATGTGTTGAAGGAAAGCTTATCTGCATTAGCAGAGCTTAATAACATCCTTTTAGGTAACATTTGATAAGTTGAATGGAATTTGTAGAAATAGGCTTCAAAGAAATGTTTATTAGTATTTACCAAACCCTTCAACCAAATTAACGATTTGGTACAACCTAGATGAATTTTAGAAGCTTTAATATATTTAGTTATAATAACCAACCCATGGTAATAGTTCCCAATCTTTGGTAAAAGTTCCCAAATTTTGTCAAAATTCGGGAACTTAATATCTTTAGTTGTCGAATCTAATCCTTTTTCTCAGTGTGATTGCATCCCGAACAAGCCCATAAATACTACACTGGAAATCAAAAGTGAGTGCATAGTGTTTTTGCTTTAATAATTGCAATGTTTTTCAAGTTAACATTTTTTTGTTATGGTTCATGCTTTAATTAAAACCACTTAAGTCAAGTTTTAGAAAAATTTTGATTACACCGATAATTCTAGTAAAACAAGTGCAAGTTTTAAGCGGCTAAAAAATCGCTTTGATTTGTAATGAATATTTTTTTCCGACGGATTTTGCGGTTTTATTTTTTTTAATTTGTTTGCAAACGGTCTTGCTCATTTTATTCTACATGAAATTCCCTTTTATATGGTAAAAAATGAAAAAAGCCGTCAGCAATAAAAAAAATCATTAAAAATTAACGCTATTTTTTAGTCGCTTAAAACTTGCACTTTATTTACTAGAATTAAACAACCGATCTATCTTCTATCTTTCTAAAAATTCAGATTAAAATTTGACTTTGCATTTTTCTAGGTTCCGTATAAAGTTTGAAACTTTGACTTATGTGGTTTTAATTAAAACAAGAACCATATTTGATTATTAGTTGATGATCAATTTTTGGTATATTATTTTAGGTATTTCATAGGCTTATTGATCCCTTTTATGTGCAAGAAAACACGGTTCTTCACGTTTTTACCCGACGTTTCGCTAAAATCCTTAGCATCTTCAGGGGTGTTTTATTCTCCTTTTATTTTCACATCAACATACATATAAATAGACATACAATTTAAAATTAGTAATGACATAAAAAATGTGTGAACAGTTCTACAAACAATAATTAAAAACAATCACAGATTTTTAAAGGATTTTTAAAATTTTGCACTTACATATGAACATGAGTTTCAAAATTCACGTACATATATAAACAAATACATAACATAAAAACTTAAACTAATTGGTCCGCATCGATACCAACGTCGTGTGGTACACTTGTCATACTGTTGATTTTAGCTATAAACATAATAAATAAGCAGTCGCGATGTCATCCGTGTCTTCCTTTTTGTTCATTGTCTTGTCCCTCTTCTGTAATATCCGTAAGCTTTCCAACGTGAATCTTGTTCTTTTCCTCTTTTCTTTGTCAATTATTTTCGTTTTAGTTAGATCAGCTGTGTGTCCGCTTGCTGATATGTGTTGTGATAGTGCCGTGTTGCTCTTGTTCTTCTTGATGTCCGCTTCATGCTCCGATAAGCGAACTGCAAGCGGCCTTTTTGTCGTTCCAATGTAAATTTTATTACACTTTTCGTTTTCACTTCCTTCGCATGTTATTTCGTACACTACGTTATTTTGTTGGTGCGGCTCTATTGGAGTTTTTGTTTTGGTAAAAACGGGGTTTCAGACAGGGCGACTCCCTGTCATGTGACTTCTTTAATCTGATGTTGGAGAAGATAATAAGAGCTGCAGAACTGAATCGCTCAGGAACAATTTACTACAAGAGCGTGCAATTGCTGGCTTATGCCGATGACATCGACATCATCGGTAACCAAAACCGCGAAGTCTGTTCTGCCTTTTCCAAGTTGGATAGGGAAGCAAAGCGCATGGGTCTGGTGGTAAACGAGGACAAGACGAAGTATCTCCTGTCATCAAACAAACAGTCAGCGCATTCGCGCCTTGGCACCCACGTCACTGTTGACAGTTACAATTTCGAGAAAGTAGAGAATTTCGTATACTTGGGAACCAGCATTAACACCGATAATAATGTCAGCATTGAAATCCAACGTAGAATCACTCTTGCCAACAAGTGCTACTTTGGACTGAGTAGGCAATTCAGGAGTAAAGTCCTCTCTCGACGTACGAAAACCGCGCTCTATAAGTCACTCATCATGCCCGTGCTGGTATATGGCGCAGAAGCATGGACAATGAAAACATCCGATGAGGCGGCTCTTGGAGTGTTTGAGAGAAAGATTTTGCGGAAGATTTACGGGCCTTTACGCGTTGGCGACGGCGAGTACCGCAGACGATGGAACGATGAGCTGTATGAGCTTTACAACGATATGGACATAGTGCAGCGAATTAAAATACAGCTGCTCCGCTGGCTTGGTCATGTCGTTCGAATGGACACCGACGCTCCAGCTCTGAAAGTATTCAATTCGGAACCCGCTGGTGGTAGCAGAGGAAGAGGGAGGCCCCCACTGCGATGGAAAGATCAGGTGGAGAAGGACTTGGCTTCACTTGGCGTTTCCAATTGGCGTCAGTTGGCACAGAGGAGAAACGACTGGCGTGCTCGGCCAAAATCGCTTAGGCGGTTACAGCGCCAAAAAAGAAGAAGAAGAAATACTGAATACAACGTGTGACTTGATCGGTATGCTAGTATTGTATTTTGGTTGTTAGTGTATTTCTTGCGATCAAATTTTTCGCTGAGTCTAGGTACGTATGTTACACTGTAGTAGTGTCTCATAACGGGTAAAAACGTGAAGAACAGTGTTTTCTTGCACATAAAAGTGATACGCCTTTGAAATACCTAAAATAATATACCAAAATTTGATCATCAACTAATAATCAAATTGTATAATCTCGGAAGGCCTGCCGAAGTATATATTTTTTCTTTTTATTAAACATCAACGAAGAATCACAACAACAAACATGAAGGACTTCTACAAACATATGAAGTACAAACACGGCGAACACACATGCATGACACTGAAACGCTACAGTAAACTAAAACAGAAGTTAACCAAACAGATGGCGCAACTTATGTTCTTATTAGAATGCAGGAAATATAACCTACTGCCAAATCACTTGACAAATGCAATCAAGAAGGTTAATATAAACACCACATCCCACAAACTAAAAGCACAAACCGTAAAAACAAAACAACTTTTTTAAAGAAAATACTCAATATAGAAATTGCACAAACAAACATGAATATTAAGACTTCTAAGACCCATCTACATCACGCGCAACAACAACTTAAACACAGCATAAGCAAAATAGAACTGGATTCCTTTATCTGCAAGCAAGACTGCCTCAACCAGAGAATTAAAAAAGAACGCGAAACAATAAAAACATCTAAGCTCGAGAGACTAAAATACCAACAAATGCAGAAGCTGGGAATAGATTTAAACAACAATTGGTTTGTAAACAAAACGGACTTAGATTTCCCAGTAGAAACAAGCTGGCTGCTGTCATTAGGCAGGAAATTCACACTACCCACAACGAAGACTAGTTTCCAACCGATCCGAATGATTGCAGAAATTGAACAAATCATACAACAAGAAAAGGATGACAGAGTCGATGAAATTGCAAGATGCAAACTCAGCAATAATATAATACAATTAAAACGGAATATAAGGCACAACTCAGCAGAAAAATTTATATTAGAAACATTCAGTAAGACCAAAACTTTCTTAAAGTCGCACAAAGACGATATCATCTTAACAGACGCAGATAAGGGAAACAAAACAGTGGTAATGTACAAAGAGGACTACACAGAAAAGATGAACAAACTACTACTTGATGACAAAATCACGTATAAAATAGTAAGAAACGATCCAACAAATGCGCTACAGAGGAAGAACAACACCCTGGTTGACGAATTGTACAAAAGCAAAATTATTGACTACAGAGGTAAACAACAACTCGTATGCACAGCAGCATTGCACCACGACTCTACGGATCACCAAAGATCCACAAACCTGACTTGCCGTTAAGGCCAATTTGTTCGTCCATCAATGTTCCGTGTTATGGTTTGTCCAAATATGTAGGTAAGATTCTCAGTAATCTCATCTCTGAGGAATACAATATAAAAAATGCGTTCAGATTAAAAGATAAACTGGATAAAGTAAAAGTAAGTGAGGAAGAATTGCTGGTGTCTTTTGATGTGGTATCGTTGTTTACCAACATTCCGATACCCTTAGCCATTAATATCATAATGTAAAAATGGAGCACAATAAAACAGTCGACGAACATCCCCAAAAACAAATTTCTAAATATCATTAATTTCTGCCTGAAGGATAATAATTATTTCGCGTGCAACGAAAAGTTCTACATTCAAACCTTTGGAATGCCAATGGGAAACCCTCTCTCACCCACTATTGCTGACATTATAATGAACGATGTACTGAACGCAACTATGATAGAACTTAAAGAAATCTATAAAATTGATATACAATTTATAGTAAAATATGTGGATGACATTTTTGCCATAGTTAAACGAAAGGATGTGGACATTATATTGAAAACACTCAACAAATATCATCGAAAATTGCAGTTCACAATAGAAACAGAGGCAAATTTCCGGATCCCATTTTTAGACGTTATGATCCATAGAAGAAATGACTCTTTAATACTTGACTGGTATTCGAAACCTACATCCTCGGGACGTTTAATAAATTATTTGTCGTCACAACCCTCTAAGTACAAAATTAATACTGCTAAGAACTTAATTAATAAGATACTAAAAATAAGCCATCAACAATTTCATGACACAAATATAAAGAAAATATTCAACATTTTTAGAAGTAACAACTACCCGGAGCACATAATTCATAGCCTAGTTAAACAAATAACAACACAAATTAATGACAAACGCAATAACCCTACGATCACAACAACTAATAATGAGACAAAACACTACTACAGTGTAACATACGTACCTAGACTCAGCGAAAAATTTGATCGCAAGAAATACACTAACAACCAAAATACAATACTAGCATACCGATCAAATCACACGTTGTCTTCAGTCTAAAATACCAGCTTAATAGGGTCGAGCCACCCCCTAAATTTCATTCTGGCTACGCCGATGGCTAGAATGTTTGAAAACTCGAATTTAATTAAAATATATATACCTAGACAAGTTACTGGGTATTTTAAAATGTTAAGAGTTTCAAGAAACACGATTTTTGAGGCGTTTGAAGAGAGTTGCCACCTTTTTGAAGTGAAACTTCTTTAGTGGCGGTTGGTTGGTTGGGAGTAAATTGGCAAATTCAAAGGAAATTGCAAACGGAAATGTTTGGGACGGAAACAAGTGCTTCTTAAATGTATGGTATTATTTGGTATTACTTTAAGAAAAACGTGGTAATAAAGGGCTACAAATTAAGACTTGGATAAAGACCAATACAAGAATGAAAGTTAAGGTGAGTACGAACCAGTGTTGCCACTATGGGTCTCTTCCGACCAAATTTGGTCGCTTCTTCTTCATTTGGTAGGTTGGTCGGAAAAGTAAGATTTTGGTCGGATAGTTGAATTAATTTTTATACCCGAGCGCACTTGTGCACAAGGGTATATTAATTTTGTTCACATAACGGTTGTTTGTAACAGCCAAATCGAATTGAGATAGATATAGACAAATGTATACATAAATGCTCAGAATGAATAGAGAAGTCGATTAAGCCATGTCTGTCTGTCCGTCCGTGTGTCCGTCTGTCCGTCCGTCCGTGTACACAATAACTCGAGCAAAAATTTAGATATCTCAAGGAAATTTGGTATGTAGGTTTCCCTTTATCCAAGGTAGGTTGGTATTGAAAATGGGCGAAATCGGACTGCAACCACGCCCACTTCCCATATAACGGTAATTCCCAGAAATAAGAAAACTGTGATATTTTAGTAACTACTGACGATACCCTGTAGGGAAACGAACTAGTGCGGAACTGGTTCGGTTCTAGTGCGTTTGGAACCATGACTAGTACGCGTTAATTCTCTTTTGCATGCTAGCGACTGGCGAATTTAACATTGCGAAGTCCTAGGAAGTGTCAATTGTCCCCCGTTGCATCCCTTTGGCTCTAGTTCCGAACCAGTTCTAAATTCGACAGATAAGATCTAGTTCGTTTTGCATCCCTTTTTCTATAGTTCCGAACCAGTTCCAAATTCGACAGATGAGACCTAGTTCGTTCTGCATCCCCTTTTCTTTAGTTCCAAACGAGTTCCTAATTCGACAGATGAGATCTAGTTCGATCTGCATCCATTTTTTATATGTAGTTCCCAACCTGTTATAAATTCGTCACCTTAGATCTACATTTCTAATCAGGCTTGTCGAAACATTTCCCTTCTATATTAAATACGATCGGTTGAAGGAAGGAAAATACAATCACAAATGTTTACACGCATTTATTAAAAATTTATAAACCACGTTAGTAGTAGTAGTAGTATTAAACTTAAGTAGTAAGTAAAAAACAAAAGTGCGTTCTGCTTAAAAGTAAAAATATTAGTTCACTTTGTCTTACTTGTCTAAATTTAAGCATATTGATTTTTAAGTAAATTCAATTCTTTTTAAGCTTATATGTATATGAAGTACTTCGAAAGTTTTTGTCGTACTTAACTTAAATAAGATATACAGTCAGTCAATAAAGTTTAGGTACAGAGAAGTTTTTACAGTACCGGCAACTATTTTTAAATATTTTATTCTACACCCAAAAAATTAGAGTTCCAAACCTTATGCAAAATTAAAGAAAACTCTGCGAATTTCCATCCAAGTATTGCAATTTGCACTCTTTAGAAAAAAGTTAAGTACTCAGTTATTCACCCATTAAATTTTAGTATAACAAAGTGCAAGTTTGAGGTAGCTAGGACTTATTATTGATATTTAGCAATTTTTTTTTTTTAAGTGATAATTATTTCGACACTTTGTTTTTTAAATGCCTCTTTTTCTGCAACTGCATTGCCTTTCTCAACTGTCCTTCAGGATCTTGGTCTTTGTTTATGGAATCCCTAAGTATATACTTACCAAACTCAAAAGCTATACCAGCGTGATTACCGACGTATCCTTTTGAGAGGTAGCCGCACCCTTATAAGACGAATAAGACCCAAACTTTTCAGGTCAAAATTTCAGTAGGTTGCGTCTGAATGGCCTTTTCAATTTTATAAATTATCATTATTTTTAAGTGTAAAGTGTTAAAAAATAAACCCAATTTTAATTAATTTTAAAGATAACAAAAATAAAGTAACAAAAAAATTAATTGTTAAAACTTGCCAATATTTTTGGCCCAGGGTGTAGTAATATATTAAAATATATTAAAATTTTTGTTTGTATTTTATGACTGAATGTTTTCCTTATTTTTCTTTTTAATTAATATTTAAGTATTTATGTATATTTAAAAAACGTTGAAAAAAATTCAATGAATTAAATTAAACTATTTTAAGCAAAAAAAAATTGTTTTTAATTTTCTAGCAACTTTGAGCGTCGTTTTGCAGTTCGCTGGTATATCGTTCTTGCGACCCGCCGAGTGGTTTTTTGGACCCGCCGGTTAGTCGTTTTTGCGACTTGCCGGCGACTCGTTTTTGCGGCCCGCCGGCGAAGTGTGCTTTTAATCCGACGGCGAGTTCGCTGGCGAGTCGTTTGCGACCGTCGCCGGCTACGTTACGACGTCGTTTGGCAAATTGGGGTTTGAAAGATTTTGCGTTCACTTTGTTACGCTCTCGCATGCGTATATGCTTACGCTCTTTAAGCAGGCACTCACTCTCTGTACACGCTTGTATATTAGAAAATTTGACATCGCTATAACCAAGGTGTATTAAACAAGGTGTGATTGACAACTCAGTGCGGCTCTCTTTTAAGGTACTATAATGTCAAAAAGTATAAACAAACGAATTAACCCTTAGTGATGCATGTATCTTGTCAGCACTGATACCAAGGCTTTTATTTTGATTATAGTTTTGTTTTACTTACATTATCTGGAATATATATATTTTGTCAATAAAATAAAACAAATTGTTTATAAAATCGTTTTAGCAATCTTCTTGTTTTTAATTGCCCAAGTTTTATGCTTTATTGCGTTTATTTTTATATTTAAATTTTTTATCCTAAACATTATTCGACACTTATAGAAGTATGATTTTACATTTGTTTCCAATTTAATATGAGAGCTTAACTCTAACAATTTTGAAATTAAATTTTTTTTATGCAAAATAGTTTGGGTATAAACGAGCTCGTTTGAAAGTGCTTGACTCGGACGGACAACAAATGAAATCACTTTCCTTGAAGTGGTTTTCATAAACGCGAGATGAATCACGTAGTACAACACTACTTCGCTGCCGTCTTAACTCGCAACTAGGTGGTTTAAAACATCGCTCTATTTTCGTGTCCTGACTTCTATTGCATACAGCGCACCGTTCAAAAGTTTTGCTCCGTTTCATCTTGGTTTCCTTACATTAAATGTTTAAGAAAAGTCGAACGTACATATTTACTTACTACCAAACTTTTAATGTGCTTACTTGCTCTCCTCGGCGGTTTATCTCTTAACAATTTCACGCTTATTAAGAAAATTTGTTGCTTGAAAAATATTTGTGTAATTTTTTTTAAACAAATTCAAATTAAAAAAAAAAAATATTTTCAAATGCGTTAACAATTCATTTCAATTTGACATTATAGCCTGTTTCTTATGAGAGCAATGTCAAAATCAATCACACTTTGTTGAATACATTTTGGCTATAACTGTTGCCAACTTTGTGCCTTTCGCAATAACTTAAGTGCGTTTAGGGAATTAAAACGTGAAAATTTTTTAGTTTAGCGCTTGATTTGTTCTTTGACGCCTTTTTCAAGGTAATTTTATAATAAAAACGTGATTCTATGGTGACATTGTTTTTATTTTGTTCATTCATTTATTCATTCCGAACGGACGGAAAACTTTATCCGTTGACTTGCACATATGTTAGTGTTTGGCCGAGCTTCTGCTCTGGATAATATGCTCCCAGATAATCCAAACGCAATATTTTCACACAGTCTCTATCACGGAATTCGTAGAATATTCTGCTGATTAGCTGCGTGTGCGCATTTATACAAAAGTAAGCAATTGCATAAAAATAAAGCCGCTAGAGAAACCAAGTACAGTTTTGCAAATTGTTTTACGTTTTTTATTCTTTGCTAATTAAGTTAATTAAATTAATTAACTGCGCATAATTGGAAGTATTTACTAATTACTTAAAATATTTGACATACAGCTCTATATGCAAAAATACCATTAAACACAGCAACACAAATTTGGTGTTTTTTTTTTTGGAAAATTGCGTTACTTTCAGTGTTTTGGTGATTTTTTAAGTAAAAAAAATTGGCAATACTGATCACTTGCTGACCTTCATCGAGCGCTCTTTTCTGGGTTCGGACCCAAAATGGGAGTATAAATCAAGTTTTCGTAGTAGATGTGTATTTCTTATCTTTATAAAGAAACAATTCATTTCTCTTCATATCACTGTATTCTGGGACTAAATAAGGGGCTAAAGCTGCCTTTACAAGGGTCGATTTCTGTAGCAAAGCATTTACATTTTACGGTTGAGATGCCATTTACACGGGTCGATTTTGGTTGAACGACAAAAATCTACTAGAAAATCGACCCGTGTAAAGGCGTCTTAATGCAGCGAGCAATTATCATTAAAGTTAAAATGCCTTGATTAAAATTAATAAAAAGTTATTTGATTCGCAATTACAGAACTTTAGACCTTTAGATCTTTTTCGATCGGGTTCAAATCGGACGATTGTGAGGTCCTATTCACGAATTCAAGTGTATTTGCAAAGGTGCTGTAGCTCACCAATATAACAATCGATAAAAGGGTAAAATATAACTTTTAATGATTTTGCTATCGATTTGGGTATCGATTTTATTATCGATATTTTTATCGATTTTGTTATCAATCTGTGTATCGATATTTTTATCGGGCTTGTTATCGATTTGGGTATCGATTTTTTATCGATATTTTTATTGATATTCGGGACTACTTCGGTATTCTCGGGACTATATCGGGATTTTTGGGTCTATTTTGGGACTTATTCGGGATTTTCGAGACTTCTTCCGAACAAGTCTCAAAAGTCCAAAAAAGTCTCGAAACTCCCGAATCATTCCCGAGGATCCCGAAAATCGCAAAGTAGTATCGAAAATCCCAAAATGGTCCAAAAATGCTGAAACAGTCCAAAAATCCCGAAGTAGTCCAGAAGATTCCGATAATCCTAAAGAAGTCTTGGAAATTCCCATTTAATTCCGAGGATCTTGAAAATCTCAAAGTAGTCTCGAAAATCACGAAAGAGTCCAAAAATCCTGAAATAGTCCGAAAATCACGAAGTAGTCCCGAAGGTTCCGAAAATCCCGAATAAGTATCGAAAATCTCGAATAAGTCCCAAGTATTCCGAAAATCCCGAAGAATTGTCGAAAATCCCAAAATAGTCCAAAAATCCGGAAATAGACTAAACATCTTGAAGTAATCCCGAAGATTCCGAAAATCCTGAAGATGTCTCAAAAATCCCGATGTTTAAGCCGCCGCTTAAAACCAGTGTTGCCATCTTTTGCTTTTCAAAAAGTACCAAAAACTTGGAAAAAACACGTTTTACCACACTAAAAGCACCAAATTTTTTTGAATCAAGGGATGCTTTTTTCATAACATAATACCGAAGTACTGCACATTGAAACTGGTATATCTCGAGAAAGAAATATCGAATAGCAACAAACGAAAATGATGCCCTAATTAGAATTGAGCAAATAATTTGATGTTTTCATTACATAACCTCAACTATCGCTAAAAACCGTGTTTTTGGCACTTTGAGGCTAGGATATCTCCAAATTCTAGTGCTAGAGCAATTGCGAGGCCAGATTTGGATTCAGCACCAAGAAACGGTGTGTTTTACTCAGGTGGTAAAAAATACAAAATTTGTACAAATAATTAGAAAAGAAAACAAACAAATACTTAACTTACTTGCGTACTAGCATTTTCAACGCGAATAGAATTTAACAAGGTGGGTTTGCAACTTCAGCGTTTTATCAATCATGGTTGTATTTTAGTCCATTTAAATTTGTAGATTCTTGTAAATTCAGTGCTGCCACAGCTTTAAATATTTCAAATTATTTCAGGTTTTAACTATCTCGAGGTAATTTTAGTTCAGAAAAAAGCACTAAAAAAGGCACTAGGCACTAAATAATTTTTTTGGGGGTTTTAATTTTCAAAAAGCACTAAATCTAGTGCTTAAAGCACCAAGTTGGCAACTATGCTTAAAACATAATTCCGTCGCGAGCGACTCCGAAAATTATTACCGAGCGCGCACGGCCGCCTACCATCCTCGCGGCAAATTAATAGCCAGTTCAGCTATTAACGCCGGTCTACGCGCTCCATTCATAGTATAATTTTTAAATTCTTATTTCGTCAATCTGATTAAATCATTTTTTAATAAGTGAACGCTCGTATATACATATGTATGTGTCCATATGCCACTAAACTGTACTCCGTTATTGTGTGGAAGCCGAGTAAATATATATTGAGCGAATCCCTGTAACTTTTAAAGCTTGTGAATAAACTAAAATTTTGTACAATTTAAAACCGAACCTAAAGCATTTCTTTCATTGGAAATAAAGTGCGTAAAGAGGTGAATGCGAAGGGACCAAGCGAAAAATTATTCATGGTCCTTCGCAGCCAACCGTGGCCCAGCTCCTAAAGAAAAAAAATAATAAAAATTTATAAAAACCTCAGAAAAATCCGGTCGCGTCGTCCGCAAAAAACCACATATATAAAAACAATTCCAAGATTGAAAACATAAAAAAAAAACCTAATAAACTAAAGTCCAAACAAGTGCGAGTTTTAAAAGGGCACGTATACACATATGCATACATTGGGGAAATCTTCGGTAGATTGGGCAAATCGCTAATTGGGCCAAAATTAGAGGCCAATTGGGAAAAACTTTTGGCCCTGATCGGGCAACCTCAAAAAATTTCCAGCAAGGAAATTTTGTCATAATGGGCAACAATTTTTGTGCCCTCAACTGGCACGAAAATCTGCTCGAAAACGCCGAATTTTAGCATATTGCTACTCGTACTGAAAATAGCTTATACTATTCCCTAATAGAAAAAAAGATGTGGCAATTTGAAAAAAAAAAATTTTTTTGTTTATAAACAATAATTAATTATTAATAAACAATTACTGATGTTTAGTTCACTAGATCGATTCAGTAGATCAATATCTGCAATTTAAAAAAAAATCGTTAGAATCCTTGCTTTTTTGCGGCAGTTATAAACGATTTCATCAAAAGTTGCTATTAAGAGAGGAAAAAAGAAGCGTTCGTACTCAAAAAGAAAAAAATTCATTATTCGAAAAATTCGCATTTCTGAGCAAAAAGAAAAAATACGTGTCTCCTTAAATTGTTCAAGGAACAATCCCTGTGAGTTTTATCGCAAACTTAAATTCACTTTCCCCCGGCCTGGGTGATTTGAGATGGAATGAGCCATAAGTATAAGTATAGCAAATCCACATAAACAAAACAAAATAACACAAAACTCGTGAAAACTAAAAACTTAAAAAAAAAGTGTTGGAAAAAGTGCACATATTGTATGCTAAGTACAGTAAGCAAACTAAAAAGAAAAGAATACAATACATAAATATATCTATATATGTATATTAGACTGCATCACTCCCCATACAAAAAAAAATCAGTACTATTTTTCCATTGGAATTATAAAATCCATTATATTTTAAGACATCCACCAAAATATTTCGGAAAAATATTAAGATTTAAGTGAGCTGGATCGGTTTGAAAATACCTCCAAAAATGGAGTTTTTTTATGAATAAAAATAGTTTCTTAAAGATTTTTTTTTTAAACTCCCTCAAATGACAAAACATAAAAATATTAAAAAAAATTTGAGCGGAATCGTAATGATGAGAATTTTGATGCTGTTTTCTAACTTTTTTCAAAGATTGGTATAAGAAAAACTTGAATAACTGAACCTAAACTCTTTCGATTTAGACTTAAGAGGTGTCATGGGATGTGTATTTTCTCACCCTTTCTCTTTATTTGCTAATAAACTCATTCAAAGGATGAAAGAGAAAGGTGGGATGAGCGAACGTCATTCAAAGTTGAATTAAGATGTGTTAGTGTTTGAAAAAAAAGGGAACCGAATGACTTTTTTTCGCACAGAAATAAAAACTACTGAGATCCCATAAGTCTAAATCAGAATAGTTTTGGCCCAGTTATTCAAGTTTTTCGTAAATCAATCTTTGAAAAAAGTAAAAAACAGCATCAAAAATCTCATTCCTACGATTCCGTTGAAAAGATTTTTAAATATTTTTATGCAGATTTTTTAAGTTTAATCTGTTTTGTCATCTGAGGGGACTTTTTTCAAAAAGTTCTTTAAGAAACTATTTTTATTCATAAAAAACTCCATTTTTGGAGGTATTTTCAAATCGGTCCAGCTCACTTAAATCCTACTATTTTTGCGAAATATTTTGGTGAACGTCTTAAAATATAATAGATTTTGTAATCCTGGCGGAAAAACCGCAACTTTTTTTGGTGATGCAGTCTAATGTACATACATTTTTTCAACAAAAAATAAATTAATCAAGTGCAGCTGTGCCCCAAGAAGCACAACAACAACTAAAGGAAGCAACCAAATCATCCGCCAAACAACCAGAATCAGCAGCAACATTAGCAGCCAACAATAGCATCAGCCGTAACAACAGGCAAAGCAAGGAAGCCTACATACACACATACATAAATCAAGGAAAGTAGTAAGTAGGCAAATTTTTAATTTCCTTAAAAATTTAAATAATATAACTTTAATTTTCTTACAAGTTATATTACTTCTAATTAACTGTCAACGGACATACATACGTATGTACATATACATACATATCTATATATAATTTAACAAAAGGCGTATTTTTTCTCGCCTAAAGCGGTTTTACTAAAATTGCGGACATTTTCCTGCCGCCCAAAAATTCCACAACAGCAATTTGCCGCTATTAAAATTTTGGTAGAAAAATTCCGTTTTCCGGAAAGCATATATACAAAACATATATGTATACAAATTCTGATATATACCCCAAAATAAATTCCGTTGCAGTTTATATGCCTACTGTGTCCCACTGTGCAAGAACAAAATATTAGCACATTCAAATCAACTCTGCTTACCAATTTTTGCCGTTGGTCGCATAGTTCGTTGAACTTGGCTTAACAAAGTGCCGAAAACATAAGTGCATTATTTTCCACATATACCATATGTACATACGGTAGCACATACAGTATCGGTCATATCTATAGCACGCCATTTCGAAGTGATATTGTGTGCAACTTATGTTTATTTGTTTATTTTTGAGAATTTTCAATTAAAATACAGTTCTTTCTCTAACAAACCCCATATAAACCAAAGTTTAACAATTTGTAGAAAACTTCAAAAAAGTGCAACAAATTTTCACCTAAGTTTCAAACTTTTTTCTCGGAAGTGTTAGAATTTTTTCGAGTACACAGTTTTTTAGCCCAATCAATTTTAGTCTGATAATATACAAGTTTCAAGTGACTGAAAGTTACCGTTGATTTTTTAGAATTTTTTTCGCCAAAGGTGTTGCGGTTTTCATCCATATACAAATAAATTGAGTTTATTCATTATATGGAAGCCAATACGACAAAAAACATTCTAAAAAATTAACGGTAATTCGTAGCCACTTGAAATTTGCACGTTATCAGACTAAAATTGCAATGGCTAAAAAACTGTGTACTCGAAAAAATTCTAACACTTCCAAGAAAAAAGTTTAAAACTTAGGTGAAAATTTGTTGCACTTTTTTGAAGTTTTCTACAAATTGTTAAACTTGGGTTTGTATGGGGTTTGTTAGAGAAAGAACTGTATTTTAATTGAAAATTCTTAAAAATAAATAAATAAACATAAGTGGCACACAATATCACTTTGAAATGGTTGCATTTTCTGCAACTATTCGCATAATAGCTAAGAGAGTCGCTGTTGTTTATCGGACAATACAGTCCACATATAGCAAACGCACTGGAGCTTATTTCATTTCTTTCCACCACAATATAACCAGTAAACAACCTTGGGTGAATTTGTTGACTGCCTTCCTCGGGGATGAATATGCCAGGGATGAAATTATTGGTACCCACGCATTCTAAGCACGCGGGGTTGCTTTTGAGAAACAAAAAATTATTAGCTCAAAGTAGTTTCAAAAATTATAGTGTAAAACGAAATTTATTAAATAATTCTACATAAAATTATATACGTAAATAACTTACTTTGTAAACTATGGGAATAAAAATTGTTTTATTACCTTTTTTGTGCAAAATGAAAACGATAATCTGAACGCTCGAAGCGCTGCCACTAAGTGCCAGTTTTTCAGTGCACGGCCGTGGTGTAAACTCAGTTTAAACGCCCGATCTGGCTCGCTTAAACTAGGATCAGCCAATCAGATGTCAGCCAGCAGCGAATATGTGTTTCTATTTATTTTTCTTCTGTTTACGCGAAAAAACAATGCAGGTAATAATTTTCGTTGAATTTCATCAATAATCTGTACATTTTATGCTTTTGTTTTATAATTCCTCGAATTTTAAGTGTTAGCAAGAACAAGCCGAGCCGAGCAAGATTCACACCTACCTGACGTTTTTGAAGTGTTTTTTGTTTAATAAACGCATGTCTTTCAGTTCCAAAGAATTAAAGTCAGTAGAGACATATATTTTTTTAATATAATTGCTGCATTTTACTGGCTTAATCTCGTTTGCACCAGAGCAACTGTCCAAAATTTCCAGCAGTAAAAAGTTACGAATTGGCACAGCTTTTTTTTCACCATAGCACTTTTCTACTCATTGGTACAGGCCCAGAGTAATACAATTTTTTTAAATGAAAAAATAGTAACTTCATCACTTCCTTAAAATTTTAAAGCTTGTTTTACTAATATCTTTAATTATTAGACCATTATTATATCATTTTACTATTTTATTATTGCTTAGTACAAAATGTACACATTTACTTACCAAACCTTTATTTGATTCGGTGATAGAAACAAGACCGAAGGATACTTAAGTATTTAAATTTATATTTTATATTGCTGTACATAATTTTTTAGATTTTGGCATTCATATTTTGGATTCATCTTATGCATTTGTTTAATTACTGCAACATTTATAATTGTCTTTTAATAAGATCAAGAATTGTCAGATGCTTAATTAAATTTATCTAATAATAATGCAGCACACAACCCTGAAATCTAAGAAAATTTCTGAGGAAAGTCATTAAATAGCAGTACACAACCCCGTGCCTTCCTCAGGAGTGAATATGGCTACAACAACAACGATTACTACAACAACAACCCAAAAAGGTTGGCTACTGTCCACGATTGAGAGAATACAAAGGTTGCGCCGATCTCGGACCGCTATTCCTCTCTTAACGAATTTGACAGAATCGTGGTTTGCATGACGTCACACTTGTGCAACTTGTTTACGTTTTCCTTGCAACATTTTTTCTTCTTCTTCCATTCTTGCTCACGTTTTGGCATTTCTCTCTCGCAATTGCACCAGTGTGACGTCACGCAAAAGTTATTCTCAAAAATCCTCTCTGATCGGCGCAATCTTGTATTCTATCATTCTTGGCTACTGTCTATACTGTGCTTTCCACCTCGCTTTTCTCTGCTGCACTCACCAAGCTAAGAGAACGTAAATCAAAACCAGCTCCGACTTAAATACGTTCGGTACCAAGAACTCACCTCAGCGGTGAGCGGCTCTTTACGTATTATTGTATCCACTTGTGCATTCCCGCACACATACATACATACGCACTGTAATCAAAACAAACTCTCTGCTTCTTCGTACTTCTTCACTCACCACTGCGGTGACAAAGCGTAGCTTAGCCATCATGATGCAATAATACAAGGTGGTATCAATTGTGACAGCTCGATTTGACACTGCCTTAGCTCAGTAGAACGAGAAGAAAAACGGGAAGAAATTAAGCCCCATTTGGGGGAAAAATATAAAATTTAAATTTTTTCCTAAACAAAATTTGTTTTTTTATAGTATATTCGTAATTAAGTGAAATAAAATAAGATAAAATACCTTTTTAAGAAAAAAAAATGTGTATACTGAGGAAAAATAAATTAAATATTCAACTATATTATTAGGCAAAGAATTGTTAAAGAAATAACACTGCCTCACCTAAGGCAGTCAATATGGCGGAATTAGAGCGAGAAGTTGCCAACCGATAACACCTTGTATTATTGCATCATGCTTAGCCATGATTCAATAATACAAGGTTCGATAAACTGACAGTTGTCTCTCTCGCACCGCTCCCTTAGCAGCGGCACCGTGTTGCTTCTTTGCAAATTAACTTGGGAAAAGTGTAGCTTTGGTCCGAATTAGAAGAATAAGCTTTTGTGCGATATGTTTATTTGTATATGCCTGCGAAGCACATTTAACTGATTAAAACATAAACTGTTTTTAAATTGGATGTTTACCTAAATCTCATAGTAGTTTTATTTTAATTCTGAGTCGTTTTGCAGTTTTTATACCGCTAAATAGCACATAAATTACGTAATTGACGTAGATAATCATTCAATATTTCGTTTAAAATGCCAGATTTCCTGCAAATACGTTGTAATTTACAAAAGGAATTTCACTACTAATTGTCTACTTTGCGTACTTTTCTACTACCATTGCCGCACCAAGGGAATTCATTCTTCTCCTTTCTCCGTCCTTCGTAAATGCAACCTTTTGTAAGGGAGTGTCAAACCGCGGCTGTCAATAATTATCTAACCTTGTATTATTTAATCATGATGCTTAGCCATATCTTCGGCTTCATATGTAAATATTTGCACATACATACATACACTATAATCAAAACAGACTCTGTTGTTTTCGGTTCTTAACTCACCATTGCTGTGACAAAGCATAGCTTAGCCATATACTCGGCTTCATACGTAAATATTTGTACATACCTACATACGTACGTACATTTTTACATTCCACATATTCTGCACATTTGTGCATACGTGCTAACAAAGAATATTAGGGGTATTCACTATCCGGTGATTACGGTGCATAGAAAGCATAAATAGCATGATTGGTTAATTTTGTTGTTGCTTCATGTGTTCACACAACAACAAAATTAGCCAATCATGTTATCTATGCACCATGCTACACAGTATGGACCGAATCGTGAATATCCCTATTGTCACACGAATATTATCTATAACGCGATAAGTGAGTTCAAGATATCAGATGCATGCAACTCAGTAGGGAAAGCTCCCGAATTGCATTTCTAGATTAGGGATGCCGAAATCAGCACATATGTGTCGCGGGCGACTGCGCGTCCAAACTTTGCACGGCGGTGCTGGGCAACCGCGGAAGCAAAAGGTTATCGGAAGGGGAAAACGAAGTCAACAGAATAGTGAGATTGTATGTGTGACAGTGATGGGAAATAAGTGTGCATTGTGCCATTTTGCCCTTTCGGAAGCAGCCGGCACCTTCACCACAATCGATTGATTTTCGGAACTATTTTTGCGTAACTCAATGCAACTAATAAATATTTCTTTCGGATCCGCAATTTTAAATATTTTTTTTTACATTTAATCGTATGTGCTTAAACTGATAAATGATATAAACATAGAAACGCAAGCAGAAGAATCTCGCTTCCACATTCTGCATATGCGCTTAACATTTTTGTTTAAACAAATTTGTCAAAATTTCATCTCTAAAGCAAATATTAAATATCAATTAATATATACTTTAGAGTTAAGTAATCATTTTTATTGGTGGGCGTGTCCGAGATGTTTAAATGATCGAGATAGTACATTCAATTCGCGTAGATTTTTGAGAACTGCACTTTTTTTCCATACTGAAGCTTATCATTGTCTAAGAAAAATGTCATATCACTATTCACGAATATCCCTATACATTTAGCCATACAGACAGTTATGAAGAATTGGAAAAAATTAGAGAATTTTACAAACATTAAACGAAAAGAATTTCATACCATACTCGAGTTTTGCTTACGGGATAACAATTACTTCAAATATAATACCACCCTTTATCAACAAATTTATGGCATGCCAATGGGTAACCGGTTATCCCCTACCATAGCGGACATCGTACTTGACAAAATATTGGACGACAGCATAGCTGAACTTAAACAACACGACATACATAAATAAATATGTAGACGATATGTTTGCAATAATTAAAGCAAAAGACGCGGAACACATACTAAAAATATTAAATGCACAACATACAAAAATACAATTTACAGTCGAAAGGGGAAAAACAAGAAAATTGCCTTTCTAGATGTAGAAGTGCATAAAAAGGGAAACCGAATTCTGCTGAACTGGTATGCAAAATCCATTGCATCGGGGAGATTGATAAATTTTCATTCCAATCATCCATGGAAACAAAAAATAAACACCGCTGCCAGTCTTATTAGAAAAGTCCATCTGCTCAGCGACGAAGAATTTACAGAGCAAAACAACAAGAAAATAAAAAACATTTTGTACAAAAACAGCTACCCGCACGCGTCAATAGAAAGATTATTACAAACAACAATAAACCAAATTCGCCAACCGAGCCAAAACACCGAAGTACAGCCAAACAACACTAACAAAAAATACATTGGGGTGACATACATACCAGGACTTACAAATAACCAAGTACTCCGAAAAACAATAAAAAAATGAGAATGTGATATATGCACACAAGCCCCATAACACACTCAACAAATTGTTGACGAAAACCAAAGACAAGATTGAAAAGGAGCAACAACACAATGTAGTGTACCAAATAAAGTGCAAGGGCAATGATAACGAAAGCTGCAATAAATGCTACGTAGGCACAACAAAAAGAGCGTTGGGTATAAGAATCAATGAACACAGAGCGGACGCGAGAAACAAAAAGATGACAACAGCACTGGCGCAACACTTAACCAGAGAACGTATATTTATAGAGAAGGTCCAAGAACTGTGAATGCCACATTTTTCGAGCCAACAAAACTGGCGAAGCGCATTTTAAGAGCGACAAATATTTGGAATACTTAACAGCGAAAGCAACATACAAAGCAGAAAAGAAGAATATTAACAGAGCTACATCTAACGAGAGCGTTTGGACTGTTAATTAAATATGAATATTGATGATTTTGTGATATTTTGGAAAGTGTTAGATTTTCTGTGAAAATAATTGTTTTATCTTATGTTATTAAATCGAAAATATTATATAACATTTTCCGATTTTTTTGATATTTTTTTAATGATTGCAAATAGAAAACTCTCATAAGTGTTTGCGTTTTGGACTGGAAAACTGTGAAAAGAATTATTTCCATTTTTTTGTAGAGATCTCCCTAAGCTAAGTCGAAAGTCTGTATGATTTTTTTTGTATTCCCGATATTTATGGAAATAATTAAGTTTTTAATTATTTTCGACCCGGGAACTTTTTTTTTTAAATACTAAAAATCTGTAAACGTCGGATTTTTCCAGCAATTTGTAAAAATCTCGCTAATCTAAGACGAAACTATTTGAGAAATTTTTCAATATTTTCTATATTTATGGAAATAATGCAGTTTTCAAATCTTTTCTAATAAAGTCGTGTAAGAAGTTGCCATTCGATGAGTGGCACCTTCGCTACTCATGTGCATATTTGTCCCCCACATTGTCATTTACATATCTAATTTATTAATAACTAAACCTAAATTTATAAAGCACATATTTGTAAACTTCATTTCATTACCTATTTCTGCTACCAAATTTTTCATGCATCCAAAAAGACAAACGCGTAAAAATGTAAGTATGTATTCATTTATAAATGTACATATGTGCGTACATATATACGATTGTTCTGCTTTCGTCTTCCCCTCGCCGCTTCCATCAACACAAATTATTCAATTTCTGCGAATCGCCTCCAGATTGGCACGTGCGCGAAAATATTAACCCTACGTTTACGAAATATTTAGATTTTCGCATAAGTTTGCATTTAA
Source organism: Rhagoletis pomonella (assembly GCF_013731165.1). Lineage (NCBI taxonomy): Eukaryota > Metazoa > Arthropoda > Insecta > Diptera > Tephritidae > Rhagoletis > Rhagoletis pomonella. The sequence continues at coordinate 4,356,615 of NW_023458562.1, read as the reverse complement.
TAAAGCAATACTCGTACATTTTGTATGGAGAATAATATTAATTTATTTAAAATTTTGCATGTAACCATGTTCTCGAGGATACATGTAACTTTCATCAAGATTAATCATAAAAATTGTGCTTCATTAACAGTTGGAACCAGCTGAAACCAAAAAAACGATGTCGGCTAAAATGGGTTAAACACCAACTGGAATTGACATTTTTTACACGCATACATGCATACATTCATATACACATGTACAGTGGAGTACCACTAGCTTGGACATTGCATTGATTGTACTTTGATGTGTTTGAATCTTTCATGGTATTGAAGATTTGCTTACGGTTGAAAAATATTAAAAATCGTCCGTGCATATATGTAAATATATTTTTATAAACGCTTCGAAGTATAGAAAATTTTAATATTAAAAAATAAATAAAATAATTTTTTTGTATATATATAAAATTTGTTCAAGGCACATTGACCCACCTGTACAAAAATTGTGGCGCGTCATGCATAAAAATTTTACAATTTCGGACCGAAAAATATGAAAACGAGCTAAGTTGCCACGTTACATCTGTGAACTTCCGATAAAACCATATATTTTTGTGATTTTAGAAGTTTTGATTTTATTAAAAAAAATCAATGTATTTTCCTGCAGAAAACGTACACTTTTATTTAATGTTTATTAAAATTACATCTCAAAAACTAGTTAATGATTGAAATATTGATATGGAACATAGAAATAGAGTGTTTTGCCAAAAATTTCCAAAATTCGAGATAACTTATTTTACTGGATATAGAGAAATAGTTGCCACTTTTCACTTGGCTGGCCGAGAGTTCTTCATTTTAAGATTTTTGAATTTTTGTGTCGGATTGAAAAAGTTGAGCTTGATGGTGATGAATTTGCGGGGAGATGTGCTGCGGTTATTTTTATGAATGAATTTACTTGGCCTTGAGAAATACGCGCATGCGGTTATGAAAGAAATAGTTATTTTTGGATTTGAGTATGCGTGTAATTATGTGCATATGTATGTATGCTGCCGTAAGTTGTAAATACCCTGTAGGGAAACCGCGGACTAGTGAATCAAATTTCTAGTTCCGTACTAGGTCTTCATCGCCAAAAACGAACTGGTCCGATAGGAACTAGATACCCACCAGTCCAAAATCAGCGAAAAGTAGTACTAGTTTTTTTCACTAGAAATCTATATTTAAAGTGAGGAATTTAGAAATAGTTCGTAACTATAGAAAAAGGGATGCAGAACGAACTAGATCTTATTTGACGAATTTAGAAATAGTTCGGAACTATCGAAAAAGGGATGCAGCGGGGGCTTGTTTACTTTACATAGATATGTGTTCGGCGGCTTTTTCGTTCGAACACGCTTCTATTCTGTGCTTCGCAGATGCTTTTTCATAGCTTGGTAATACAAAACTAAAATTTGTGTTAACATTTCAACATCTTTGGACAGTCTGGAATCTAAGAAATAACAGCGAGCGCCTCTGCAAACTCAACTACAGCTAAAGGTATGTAAACGTACATTTCTTACAATCATTCAAACAAATTTAATTTCAAATTGAAACACATTTCTTCCAAAATAACTTAAAATCGCACACACGGAAGAACCAAAATGATTGAAAAATCATGATACTTTATTCTTTCGTATGTCGAGGTTAGAACTGGTTCGGAACTATAAAATTTAGGACTAGTTCGGAACTATCGAAAAAGGGATGCAGCGGGGGGCAATTGACACTTCCTAGGACATCGCCATGTTAAATTCGCCAGTTGCTTGCATGCAAAAGAGATTTATCGCGAACCAGTACTGGGTCTAAATGTACTAGAAGCGCACCACTTCAGAACTAGAGATTTTCCCCACAGGGTATGTACATTTGTGTGTATGTGCGTAGTATTTTGGCAGTAACCCTGCAAGCCCTGGCTGAGCAGTTTCCCCTCAAATTCGACAGCGTTACACACACTTTCGCAACTTTTTAGCTATCACGCACACATTTACAAATTTGGTATTCGAAATGTGAAACATCCCACCATGCAAAACATGAGAAATAGGCAACAATCGTCAATGGTAACAAATTGGCGACTCACCGATTTATCGCTGTGGTGACAAATCGGCAACATCACTTCAAGTTCTCAAAAATTCCGAAACTAATGAATACGGCGTCAATAGTATTGGCCAAAAGCATCTAAATTATGCCCAAGGACAAGATTGAAAAAATAGGAAGCCTCACAGCGAGAAAATGAATTAATTCCGATTGTAAGTTGCAATTCGGTATACAAAAAAATAAGTGAAGTATTAAAAAGAATAAAATTATTCCAATTATCGCCTGAAGCGATAAGAAAAGGACTCATTCAGGTAATAAGAAAACGGCTCAGGCGAGTTGCCTTCGGCGGACGTTTTAGAGCGACCGGTAATAGGAAATCGATTCGATGGCAATATTACCGGCAATAAATTTGTTTCCGAGGGCGACACGTTTTCTTATTGCCGGCAACACAAGTTGTTTGGTGGGATTTTTCATTTGTTAGAGCGGAATTCCTACTTTTATAGGAATTCTGTGCGTTAAAGCGAGTAAGAAATATGGCAGTTTTTATGACAGTAGGCTTTGTCGAAAAATGTCACATTTGATAAAAAAAATTTTATAATTTTATAGATATTTCAAATTTCATTTTATGTTCCCGTTGCCGTTGCCGTCGACTTTGCATCATTATTTTTAAGGTATGTACATACATATGTAAATTACTTAACTTGTGCATTTTAATTGATTTTCTCGTTATTACAGATTTGCAACAATTAAAATTAAAACCCACCATCATCTTTAATGCCGTCACCAGCTGATATCGCACGCACCTCCTCCATCACCTTTAATGCCACCACCAACATCGTACCATCACCTTCAACACCGGTACCAGAAGTATCGCCACCATCATCATTCAACACCGGCACCAGCAAAATCGCACCATCAACATTCCACGACTCTACCAGCAAAATCACCTTCAACATCGCCACTATTACTTTAAGGCCACCACCAACATCACCTCACACCAGAGTTCGTAGAGCGCTCAAAATTCGCTCTTGCTCTTTCGAGTTATCACTCAAAAAAA
>NW_023458562.1:4321212-4343525 GCF_013731165.1 Rhagoletis pomonella | reverse complement strand
ATGTACATCAGTGTCCGCCAAAAAGAGAAAAGTCTTAAAATGAGAATGTATTAGTTATGAAATAAAAAATGAGAATGTGTTGGTGGTAATGCACGGAAAAAAATTTCTGTGTTGTATTACTTATTATAAAAACTTTGGTATGTTTTTCTGCCGATTTTTCATTGTGCGTTTTTTTTAGATCTAAACAACATAGAAACATATAATGAAAGTTAACGGCTCTGAGAAAGGAAAAAGTTGGTAAAATTTTGTATGTATTGTACAAAATTATTATTATTTTTTTATAATGTAAGTGTGGATTTCTGAGCAAAAAAGATAACGTGCTTCGAGCACTCTGAATATTAAAAGAAAATTTCGTTGATTTCAAGTAGAAATAAAATGAAAATATATATATCTAATATAAATTTATTTTAAAATTAGTTAAAACTTGACGTTTAAGAACAGTTTAAAATAACGACTAAACCAAAAGATAAATAACAAAACATATTGTATGTTTTAATTGAGGACTAGTCTGGTATTAAAAAAAATACATAATTCACAAAGTTCTTTTAATATGAAGAAAAAGCACGACTTGGTACCATATACATACCTATTTCTAGGGGTGTATGTACGAAAAATTGTCTTATAAAATTTTTGAATGAATATTCATTCATTCTGCTCAGTGTACCTACTTTATTCAACAATAATGCGTCATCAACCTGCTTCGCCTATTGTTTGCATGCAACTAAATAAAATTTGTTGCTCTTCTACTCTTTCTGTTGACGTTCGGATTGTGTACGTGTAAGAAGCCGATTGTGTACATGTGAAAGGCCGAATATAGTTCGTTTCCCAGGAAAGTGTTTGGCGGGCACTGATGTACATACGTATGCATTAGGAAATGCATTTTCATTTGAGCCCAAAACTATTGGGGCATATTCGTATATGAAATAAAGTCTACTCTAAGTTTAAGTTTGTCAGTCCCAAATAAGGAGAAAGTTGTTGCATCTTTTTTTTTTCACAGATGCCTAGTCCACTGAAAGTGATATGAAAAAGCTGTAACTAACTTTAGTGTCGGCTTTATTTTAACTATGCATATGCCCCATTATTTACATATAATACGAGTATAGCAGTGAAAAATGATAATGCACAGTTTTTCTCAATATAAATAACTTTTCGACAAAAATAACTTTGAAGTTAACACGTGCGTGCAATCAATGCATTTGTACGTTTTTTTTGGTCAATGTGTCCATCTTTAAAGTGAATTTGGGGAAAAACTAAGACAGCTAGAAAACTGCGGTTTGTTGCATTGAAAATAGCGTAGCATCTACCATATGAATCGGTAAAAAAGTAAAAGTCGATTTGCCAATTGCATACTGCATATTTGCATAACTTTCACATTTTAGATTCACACAATTGTATCTCTCGCATACATATGGATGTACACAATGGCTGCGTTTCTTTATACATTCCGGATAATCCCATTTCACAGCCGGAATAAACAGAATGCGTTTGAAATATACGTCAACATATCATCAGGAACGTTCTAAAGAATAAATAAACAAAAAAGTTTATTCCAAACATTCAGAATGAATAAAGAAATGCAGCCAATATGTACATATTACATAAATTAATAATTATTTCGACTTCTATGCATGCATTTATTTTAAGTAATTAACCAATTTTAAGAACAAAAACGCAAAAGCCATCAGCTTTTCGTCGTCTAACAAGAAAAAAATCCATTTACATTGATGAGCCAATTTCTGTTAAATTTATTTTGCTTCTGGCTGGGCTCTGTTAAAATTCGATTGTCTCTGGCTTTCCGCTCTTAAAATGCGCTTCGCCAGTTTTGTTGGTATTTGACAGTTTCCACGCTGATTCGTTCTTGGTCCTTCTCTATAAATATACGTTCTCTGCACTTAACAACGCACGAACATATAGCGGACTTCGGCAACACAGAAATTTTGGACATCGAAAGAGGAGAAAGAAGGAGAATGACACTGGAGAGCCTACGAATACAACAACAATTGGACAACGCAATCAACTTTAAGGAAGACGTCGACAACACGAAGAACACATATGCAGCCGTACTAAAATTAAAATATAAATAAGAATACTTCAATAATTCTTCCTAAATGTTGTATTACCTTCAATGTTTGCAAATTAATGTAAAATTCTTGTCAATATTTAATGTGAGTTTCAAGTGATATTATGTGTGTATATAATTAGTGTTAAGTATACATGTACATATGTAACTCATGGTTTTCGTTCGTTCTTCATGTTTATTGTTTATCGTTTAAATAAAACAGACTCCCTGAAGATGACACGATAGTGTCGAAACGCGTAGGAGGGACAAGGGAAAAATATAAGCATTTCGCCTTTTACTCCATCGGCCGAAGCAGCTCCAACCCAGCAAACAAAATTCATAGTAATTTGGCCCATACAAAGATAACTGAAACATTTATTTTAAATAAAAGTTTAATGCTTTGATTACACGTGTATGTTAAAGTTTTTGGATTCGGGTTATGCATTTAGACCCAACAACCGAAAATCATTGTGCAAATAACTAAACCGGACCCAAGTTTCTCGATAAGGGGCAACAAAGATTCTTTTTTGCTCGTTTATATAAAGCAGTGGATAAAAATATACGTATATGCGAAAGGCAAATTTATCTGTTTAAATAAACAGAACTAATATTTCCTGCAAACACACATCGATTTACATTTTTTATCTCGCCTCCGACACAGATTTTTTCTCGTACAAAATTACGCAAAAAAGCTTACTCGTTCGTTTTTAGGCATGCCATTGTTACGAATTTCGAAAGTTCGAAGATACGATTCGGATTGCAGCATACCATTTCTACGATTCGAAGCAAAATCTGAATACGAAAAAGTTGCAGAATAGGGGTGTAAAATTGAATCGACTATAAAACTGCATACCGTCAGTTTTTGTGAACACTCATGCGGTTAGGATGTGATCGCGCTTTTATTGATATTATTGCCTTCAACAAGCATTTTCGTAAAAGCGCTAGCACAACCTCAACAACAAATTTATTATTAATGGATAAAAGAGACATATTTTTGGATTCGGTAATAAGTTTTGACATTTTAATAGCATTTCAAGTGCTTATCAGAACTTTACGACACTCACATATTGACAAGATTTGACCATTTATATTAATATTATGTATTTTTTTTTTTATAAAAATACAGTTTATACTTATAAAAAAGCCGTACAAATCCAAGATTCAATCTTTTTGACACATTAAAAAAATCAACACACTTTTACTTAAGATTTCCTAGAAATATTTTGAGTATGCAGTTTTGTAGCCCATTCAGTTTTAATATAACAAAGTCTTTTAAGATTTTATTTGATGAAGCTCATTTTCTCCATTTAAAAAAATCGTCGAACACACTTCGTATGGAAAACATTACGCATATCGTCAACAAAAAAAAAATAATAAATTACCAAAAATCAGCGGTAAGTCCCAGCTACTTTAAACTTGCAATTTACTATACTAAAATTGAAAACCTCGAAATTCTTACGAATGCTTGTAGATTTTTTTAATGTTGCAGGTTTGTTTAAGAACAAATTACATTTTTATAAAAAGATAAATAAAATTAAAAATAATAATAAAATAAATAGTAATCGATTTTTCAAAACTTACAAAGGCAAATATGAAAAGGCGAAAACAAAAAGAGAATAAAAATATATTTTTAGTATTCATCAAAAAATTGTACTAAAAAGAACTGCGTAGTAGCAGAGTATATTGTAAACAAAATTGTATTAACAAAGTACAATTGTACCAAAAATGCCAAGACTGTCTCGCTGTTTTCGCAAAATGAAGTTGTGTGCGTGAGCTCATCGCTGACACATGATTCAATAATGAAAGGTTTTGTAAGAAAAACTTTCTCTCGCTCTAATTTTATCAATGACACTCCCACCCTACTCCTAAAAAAAAAAACAGTGATATTTCTTTTCCAAATTTCTTTGCAAGTTTTAAGAACATTTTTAAATTGTTAGTAGTGAAATTTTTACTTTTTAAATTTGAAGAAATGCTTGTTCTGCAATCGCTGGCGCCAACAAGACAAAATGGGTGAGAATCGTTGGACTACAGAAATTCAATGTTAAGAGACGAAATTCCCTTAGGTATTTAGGTAGTGTACTCCACGACACAATCCTGGTGTCTCTGAATGAGATTTTGACGCAATATAACATTGCCAAACTGCATCCATAGGCCCAATCGTCACACGACAGCTCGAATAGTCAATGGCGCGATGTAATTGCACACTTAGAAGGTGTACGCACGAGGCGAATGTTGGCTGGCGACCAACTTTGTTGAAAGCGGTTAGTTGAAAGCAGAATGCAAAGTTGAACAATACAAACGCCTTTTTATGGTGAATATTTTGATATTTTTTTATATTTTGATATTTTTAGTCATTCAAATCAAGGCACATTAAATAGGTAGTATCAGTAGAGCAAAAACAACATTTGCGTGTATTTTGTTGTTGCTTCTGGTATCGAAAGTGTCAAAAACTGTTCTGAATTTTTTCTTCTAAATCAAAGCGTGCCATGTAAAATACAAAAGAATTATAAAAAATAAAAAATTGAAATTGGAAAAAATAAAAATTCATTCAACTTTCTTTCCTAGTAAATTTGTTTGCTTCTCGAAGCATTGATCCATCCTTTACAAGGGCCAGTAGTCAGCGGTTGTGCTGCTGCGTTGGGCGAACGTTCCAAAAGCTGCTATTCAATCGCTTGTTTTGTATGGAAGAAGGTTTCACCTGCAAATGGATTTTAACAATTCAGAATTTTTGTGAGAAAAAATTAAAAATATTTGACATTTTCGAGACCAAATAATTTGAAAATAAATCAAATCAGCTGCTCTACTGATACTACCTGTTCAATGTACCTTGATTCAAATCTTTTTTTCGAGCAACCCAGCGTGAGTTGAACGCAAAAGTTGCCTGAAAAATCGCCTCGTGCGAAAGCCCTATTACGCCACTTCTCATTTGACGATGTAGATCTCGTTCCTTATCTCAGTCGTTCAGTAGCTGCGTGTTCTTTTTATTCTTCCTGAGTTCGGCCGGCACCAATCGCCAATTGCGGCTGTGTAAGCCAGTGTTGAATATTTTCCCCAGAACATAAAATGTGCGACATCAAAGAATTCGAAAAAATCGAGCCATAACCACGAAAGAAACGTAAGCTTCAAATTTTTTTATTTGCCGTTTTTTTTTTGTTTAATTAATATTGCATATTTTCCGCAAACAAATAGCTTCATCATATCCATCAACTGGCAAACAAATATAACAAAAAAAGCTGAAAGTGGACCATCCATTCTCGAGTTATGCGCCATCTGACGTACGCAAGTTTGGTATAAACATAGAAATATTTATTTTTAATAACAATCGGGGGTTATATTCGATGTAAATAAGCTTGCTTAAATTAAATAATTAAATCAAATTCCTTTTTGTTTTAAAATACCACCATTCACTATTATCCACACCTTTTTATGGAATTTAGAAAACATATCTACAAATTCTGAACAAAATCTATGAAAATTTTATGAAACTTTGTTGATCTTTTTCAATCTTTCAAGTTTGGATTTATTTGCAAGGTTTTTGTTTGGCAATGAGCTACAATTTTATAAAAAAATAATTAAAATTATTTAAAAAAATAAAATAAATACCAGGTGACCGTGTAATTTTGTAAAAGATGAAGACAATGATGATAAAACATTAATACACTATATACGTCAGTTCATATTAATGAACATAAAATGAGATCACTATCAATAAAATGGAAATCCTCAAGGGAAATTTTTAACTTCAACGCATGGAATTTACATACACTTTTTTATTTTCAACCCCCGAATTGCCCAATTACTTCTGTTTCTGCAGGATCGCCATTAGGTAAATTGCATTTCCAAAGATTACTTAAAATCGGCAAATTGTACTTTTGTACTTTTTAAAATTAATTGTACTAAAAACAGTACAATTGTACTTAAAATATCAACACTGTTTCACTGGCGTGGCAAAGTACTTGCTGCAGCGATGCCAGATTTGAGCGTAACTAATTTTTTACCGATAATAACTCATGCGAGGGATTTGGGTACTGGGCATTTTACAAGCCTATTAGGAAGTATACATATCTGTGTTCGTATAGAATAGTAGCTTATGTCGGAAGACTGGCTTTAGTATAATGAACCATTCGCAGCATACGATTGCGGAAGACTCACTGGCGCCGCGTCGTTGAAGAACTCTTGGAAAATAAACGTTAAAGACGGTAATGCTAATGGCGATGATAGCAAGTCAATATTCGTATAAAGTCTCATAAAAAAATTCCTTGTGGTTTAAAGAATATAGGAAATGGTACATTTTACTAAAGCCAGCCTCCCGACATAAGCTACTATTTCATACGAACACAAATTAAGTATATTCTGGACATCGGTCACTAGGTCGCCATTGTTGTTCTTACAGGAGTTCGCCCCGGTCTTGAAACCTTCCGTAAGTCGCCTAACCCTCTGGTAGAATTTTCGGGCGTTCTTCCTGTCGGCCAGCGTCGCAAGCTCTTCGCACTCACGTATTTCGGCCTCTCTCTTCTTATTGCGGCAAATACGTCTCGCTTCCTTCTTCAGTTCCCTATAACGGTCCCAGATGGCTCGCGTTGCGCCCGATCGCAGCGTGGCCCTGTAGGCGGCATCTTTTTTCTCTGCGGCTTCTTGACATTACTCATCGTACCAGTTGTTCTTTCGGGCTCGCTGAAATCCAATTACTTCTTCGGCGGCGGTACTTAATGATCGGGAAATGTGGTTTCACTGCTCGCGTATGTCGGATTGTTGAAGAGTGCTCTCAGAGAGCAGGTGTGTGAGTCGAGTGGCGAATAAATTGGCCGTCTGTTGTGATTGCAGTTTTTCGACGTTAAGCTTTCCTTGCATTGTTGGGCGCACATTTTTTGCTGCACAGAGGCGGGTGCGTATCTTGGCTACAACAAGATAGTGGTCCGAGTCGATGTTTGGCCCTCGGAGTGTACGTACGTCTAAGACGCTTGAAACATGCCTTCCGTCTATCACAACATGATCGATTTGGTTTCTCGTTTTTCGATCTGGAGACAGCCATGTAGCTTGGTGGATGTTCTTATGCTGGAACCTAGTACTACATATTACCATGTTTCGGGCCCCAGCGAAGTCGACCAGCCTCAGTCCGTTATCGGACGTTTCGTCGTGGAGGCTGCATTTTCCGACAGTGGCGCCAAAGATCCCTTCCTTGCCCACCTTGGCATTAAAATCGCCAAGCACAATTCTGACATCGTGTCGGGGGCAGCGCTCATATGTACATTCCAAGCGCTCACAGAAGAGATCCTTGGACGCCTCATCCTTCTCTACCGTTGGGACGTGGGCGCAGCGAGATGTTGAAGAATCTAGCTTTGATGCGGATTGTAGCTAGACGCTCGTCCACCGGGGTGAACGCCAGTACTCGGCGACGGAGTCTCTCTCCTACCACGAATCCAACACCGAATTTGCGCTCCTTTACGTGGCAACTGTAGTAGACGTCGCAAAGCTTCACGCTTACTTTTCCTTGCCCCGTCCATCGCATTTCTTGGATGGCGGTGATGTCAGTCTTTGTCTTCCCGAGGACATCAACCAGCCGGGCAGAGGCACCTTCCCCATTAAGGGTCCGGATATTCCAGGTGCATAGCCTTAAATCATAGTCCTTTATACTTTTGCCGTGGTCGTCATCAGAAAATGGGGGTCTCATCCGAAGCTGTTTTTTATTTTTCATTGGGCGGGGTTTTAACGTGGCGGGACCCAAATCCAGCGCACGTCAAGTTTTACGCCTTCTCACTTTAGCTCGCTCCCAAACGGGTGTTTGGTTGCTACCCAGAGGATACGTGAGCTGCGGACGTTGTGAGCTGCGATTTGAACCGTACGCACAAGAATCGCTTCTGGCCACTCCCAGGTGAATGGCAGTCAAAAGTTTTCCACTTCTGCGCACGGAACCATCCTCCAGTATTTACATATTATTTATATCACATTAAATATTTACACATACGTATATTTCACCACGTATATAACATTGAAAAGTGTTTGTAATTTTTTTTCTCTTACTGAAATTTTTCAAATTCATATTCCGCGGATTTAATTCCGACGCTCCGTTTTCCACGTTATAAAAAGTGTGGAACCAAAAATTAAAGCAGATATAATTTCACGTAATTTGCAAGAAACAAAAACACAAACACCGCCACAAAATCTTATAATTTTTTTTCTGATTTTCTGTGGCAGGAAGTGCAATTTTTTCTCGTTTGACACATATTTTTCTAATTTTTTGCTAACGTTATCTGGGTGGTACTCAGTAAAATATAATTAATTCTTCTCTCAAGTTTTATACGTTTGGAGTTCCACGAGAGTTTAAATACCACTTGGACACAGTCCAGCAAAAATATCTGAAACCGAGACAAGGTCAAAAAATGCTTCGCAAGAAGACACCGGTGGTAAGAGGGAACTCTCACCGCGCCCGAAATCAAAACTTTTGACCCATCCGCTCAAAAGTTTATAGCGGAAAGTGACAGTATCATGAGATACTGTGCAAAATTCAGTGATGCGCCAATCCAAGACCACACTGAATCATATCTTATGATAAAAGACAAATCACTAGATGATTGTTGGGCACGGCTTCAGTCCGCCCATGATTTGGTTTTTTCAAAGCCAGATGACAGCCTACCCGAAAACTTTAAGAATTCGATAGAAGGCAAGTACTTCACTTGCCTTGAATTATATGAGGTGACCAAAGCTAAAATTTCCGATCAACTGTCGTTGATTAGAGCAATCGCCCCACCGAGTCCATCACCCCTCGAAGAACACACCTCGGCAGAGGCAAACGTTTTTCTACAAGTCCCACCTTGTGACATGGAGACATTTTACGGCGGTTACGAAGAATGGCCCGCTTTTCGAGAGATGTTCACAGCGGTGTACATCAACCACCCGAAGCTCTCCCGTGCTCAAAAGTTGTATCACCTTCGATACAAAACCCAAGGAAAAGCCGGCTCCATCGTCAAGCAATACCCGCTGAGCGATGATAACTTCGAGCTGGCCTGGGAAGCTCGGTCACGATACGAAAACAAACGTATCCTGGTTGACAACCAAATTAAAATTCTATTGACTTTGCCGACTATTCAATCCGAGAATGGCGAGCAACTTCAAAGGCTGCAAACATCAATTAACAACTGTCTGTCAGTTCTTAATTCCCAAGACGTCCAGACAGACAGTTGGGATCCAATATTGGTGTACATATGCTCATCCAAATTGCCCGAAACCACTCTGTCACTTTGGGAACAATCTCTCTCTTCTCGAGATTTACTCTCATGGTCACAAATGGACGATCTTCTTACTTCAAGATACGAAGTAGTCGAAAGACTTTACCGCCTTCATCCAAGCCAAAATAAACAAAAACCAGTCGCTCCACAAAATGCTGCGCAAAACAGGTCCTTTAACAGGACGCAAACCTTTGTGGCAGAACCTAAGAGAGAAACAACTTGCTCTTACTGCAAGTCCCCTCATCCCATTAGAGTCTGCCCACAATTTAAGCGAATTTTGGTACCAAACCGAGTACAATTCGCAAACCAAACCAATCTGTGCAAAAACTGCCTTGGTAATACCCATAGCACTAATGAGTGTCCGAGTAAGTGGTCATGTACACATTGCCAACAACGAAATCACTCCCTGCTGCACATGAATCCCAAACCACCATCTCGACACTCCAGTGCGCGAGCGAATGAAATCCCCGTACAACACACTACTGCCCAGTCGACACCTCCCGCTCGACAAGCGCAGTCAAGCTGCAATTCCACCGAGCAACCGTGCTGTTCCAAACGAGCACAAATACAATCATTGCACACCGACAATGATAGCAAAATTCTCCTTCCAACTGCCATGGTCGCGGTTGAACACGAAGGGGAATTGTTTCAACTTAGAGCTTTGAATCACAGAGAACTTTCATTTCCTCGAAAGTTCAGAAACGGTTGAGACTACCATTCGAACATTCCAAGTTCGAAATTTCCGGCATGGGTGGACACGTAGTACAAAGCTCCTCAAAGCTTTGTCCACTCACATTGGCTGCACCCAAAACCATGCAACGGATAAGCACACAGGCTATCGTGTTACCTCAGCTCACGAGGCACATGCCGACATTCACCTTTAGCCGTGAAAACTGGCAGCGATTCAAGATCCTCGGCAGCGATTTACTTCCACAAATCCTGCTGGAAGGTATGCAAAAGATTTGCGACACTATACTTGCGCAAAAAACAATATTTGGCTGGATTCTCATTGGTCTAATAACCGAAAATGTGGTGTCATTCTCGCAACAAGTAGAATAGTGCTCGAATACAACTCTCAGCTCTCAGCTTAGAAAGTTTTGGGATGAGGAGGAGATTCCACAACCTCCACAAATTTCCCCTGAAGATCAGGCATGTGAAAATATGTATGCAACAACAACGATTCGTGCCCCAAACGGTCGATACATTGTGCGACTTCCATTCAAGGAAGAATTTACAAATAGACTGTCTGTGGGCCACTCTAGGTCTGCTGCACTCCAGCAGTTTTTCAGTATGGAGTGATCGCTTCAGAAAAAAGGAGACTTAGGCGCAATGTACAATAATGTGTTGCAAGAATATCTCGACCTCGGTCATATGGAGCACACGAAGCCATGCGATATAATTTCCAATGGCAAATACTTCTCTTTCTACTTGCCACATCATGCAGTCGTCAAACCAGATAAGGTCACCACCAAAGTTCGCGTGGTTTTCAACGCCTCAAAAACATCCGGTTCAGGAAAATCCCTGAATGACGTGTTGCACACTGGTCCCACACTCCAGCCAGATCTCATGCTGCTCATTCTGCAGTGACGAATGCACAGATTCGTGTTCAATGGCGACATTGAAAAAATGTATCGACAAATACTCATCCACGAGGACGATAAAGATTTTCAGCGAATCTTGTTTCGCACGTCGGCTGACTCTCCTGTCACCGATTATAATCTCAAAACCGTAACGTTCGGCATTAATTGTGCACCATACCTCACTATCCGTACCCTGCATCAATTAGCAGATGATATGATAGCGACATTTCCCTTGGCTGCCACAATACTTAAAACCGAAACGTAGGTGGATGACATCCTATCCGGAAGTCATGATATTGACAACGCCACTGAATCACTTTTTCAAGTGATCAAAGCGCTTAAGTCAGCTGGTTTCATACTTAAGAAACTAACGGCCAATCATCCGGCCATTTTAGAAAAATTTCCAAAGGAGGATCTTCTCGACTCCAACTTTCTGAAATTTGAGAGCGCTTCCACAACAAAACCCTTGGTATACAATGGAACGCACTTACAGATAAATTTTCCTACACCATTCTGCCTGCATCGACATCGAATGCCGTCACAAAGCGACAAATCTTATCCTCTGTCGCAAAACTTTTTGACCCGGCAGGATGGCTGTCGCCAATGATGATTCAAGCAAAGATTCTGCTTCAAGAACTTTGGCTGGATGGCGTTGATTGGGACAAATGTGCCAAACCCACAGCCTTAGCAAAATGGCAACAGTTCGAAGAAAATCTGCCAGCTGTCTGCTACATCGAAATATCGATGGGTTAATTTCACTCCGGGGCAAGATACCCAAATCCACGGGTTTTTCGATGCCTCGGAAAAAGCACATTGCGCTGCGATTTACATCCGCGTATATGCTAGCAACCAAAGATATTCCACTCTCTTGGTTGCAAAAAGCAAAGTCACACCATTGAAGACGGTAAGCTTGCCACGCCTGGAGCTGTGTGGTGCAGTCTTACTCGCAAAACTGGTCGCAACTGTTCGAAAATAGCTCAAATTGGAATCGTGCAACACATTCTTATGGTCAGATTCAGAGATTGTGCTTGCTTGGCTTGAAAAGCCACCATGTATATGGAAGGCGTATGTATCCAATCGTACCTCGCAGATCCGGGAATATCTTCCAACCGGTACATAGCGCCATGTTGCCAGCCAAGACAATCCAGCCGACCCCGGCACCCGTAGTTGCAAACCACAGGACTTGGGAAATTCTCCACTCTGGTGGCACGGACCAAAATGGCTCTCTTGCCACATGGATGCATGGCCAAAGTCGAAGGCATGCCGTGCATCTCTACCAGAAAAGCGCAAGTTGGAGGTATATCACGCGCTCGAAAAAGAGGCCGATTTTCTTGATCGCTTTTCTTCTTTCTCTGGAGCACTCCGCGTGACTGCGTACATGTTCCGCTTCGTGAGCAATGCCCGCAAAAAATCAAAGGGGTTAGCTACAATCACCTATCCACATCTGATACATTGACCTATTATGAAAGGCACCCAAGAATTCGATCTACCGAATCGAGGTTCTGCCAGCTGTATTTGGAGTTTTTACACTCGCTACTTCTTCACGCAGAAACACGATTAATGCTCCAAATGGTAAGGCAAGAGTACTACGTACCAAAGCTAAAACCTCTAATTAAAAAATGCATTTTTCAATGCAAAGTGTGCACGCTTTACAAGCAACAAACACGCACCCAAATAATGGCCGCTCTACCTCCTAAGCGCTGCAGTTTCTCACTCCCATTTTCCACGACGGGAGTAGATTTTGAGGGCCATTAAAGCATCGGTGCTAAGATCTACAACCCTTATCAAGGGATACGTTGCAGTTTTTGTCTGTGTTTCCACAAAGGCAGTGCATCTCGAGCTATGCTCGGATCTCACAACCGAGGCTTTTCGAGCAGCATTCGCCCGCTTCGTTGGCAGACGAGGTTTCCCCTCAAAAATTATGAGCGACAATGGAAAAACGTTCATTGGCGCCCAGCGCGCAACAGAACGCGACTTCGTTAAATTCCTTAACGATATTCCGCAGACATTGTCAAAAAATATGCCCCTCAAGGCATCAACTGGCAATATATAGCACCCAGCGCCCAGAAAACTGCTGCAACCCACAAGTTTACGTGATCAAAGAAGATTCACTCCCCCCACCGAGTGGCGATTGGGACGAATCGAAAACGTTCGCCACGGCCCTGATAACCACATACGTGTCGTAGAAATCCGTACTCAAAATGGAGTTATCACGCGGCCACTTGTCAAACTGTGCTTCCTTCCAAAAGCACAATAAATAATTCTATACATCTTTTCCTTTTGTATATTAAGGGTCTTAACTTCCCGTTTAAATATTATACCCAAGTATTCCTCGTTTCTCTGCCTTTGCTCTACTTCTAGATTGAAGACATCATGGCATCGCGAAGGGCATGCCCCCCGGCTCCTCCTGCCTCCAATGTCGGCTCTGCCACAAGTATCGCGCGCTCAGGACGTGCCCGGCCTTTAAGGCCATGAAGCCACCGCAGCGATTGGCAGTATCCCAGGCGAAAGGGTATTGTGTCAACTGCCTTGCGCTCACCCACACAACCGGCGAGTGCGATTCACCAGGCAGCTGCAAGGTTTGTAGCCTAGCGCACCATACGCTGCTGCATGTGGCAGCTAACAGGCCCGCGCGCACTGGCCAACGGAAGCAGCAGGCCAACCGGCCCGCAGCGGCGACAAAGGCCCCAACGAGCGTCAAGCGGCGCGCACCGCCGAAGAAAAAGGCGCTGAAGAAGGCGCAGATGAACCCGCGCAACCAGACGCCACAACCACCGCGAAAGAGGACCGCTCGACGAACGATCGCGCGCACCCCCCAAGGCCTGCAAACGGTCACGTACCAAGGCCGCACCACTAACCGCGTCCTGGGCAACACCATCCGCGCGCTAAAAGAGCTGAAGAAACCCTAAGCAGCGCATTCCTGCAGGGCGGGGAGGATGCTTAAGCCGCCGCTTAAAAAGTAATTCAGCGACCGTGCGCGCGTCGACTCCGCACAGCGACGGCCAACGGCCTACCATCCTCGCGGCAAATTAATAGCCAGTTCAGCTATTAACGCCGGTCTACGCGCACACGCCCCATTCAAAGTATAATTTTTAAATTCATATTTTACCAATCTGATTAAATCATTTTTTAATAAGTGAACGCTCGTATATATGTATGTGTACATATGCCACTAAACTGAACTCTGTTATTGTGTGGAAGCCGAGTAAATATATAGTGAGGGAATCCCTTTAACTTTTAAAGCTTGTGAATAAATTAGAATTTGAACAATTTAAAACCGAACCTAAAGCATGTCTTTAATTGGAAATAAAGAGCGTAATGAGGTGAGTGCGAAGGGACCAAGCGAAAAATTATTCACCCGAATTAATTCCAAAAATCCCAAAGATTTGCGTAGAACTGGAAGTGGGAATATCTTGAATATCTTATTTGCGTACAAAAGTATTATTTAGTTGAAAAATTACAAATCAAATTAATTCGCTCTACAAATGAAATCAAAAACTTTTATTTCTTATTTGGTTGACAATTCAAATCACAAATAAATTAAATTTTTTATTTGGCCAACAAACCAAATCACAAATGAAATATATTTCTTAATTTATAGTGGATTTTAAATCAATAAGGATTTAAAATCACGCAACCCTGCCACCGAATGGTCGTGACGTTGACGTTGCTTCTCTCTCTCTCTATCAACAGCAAATTTCTATGCACTTATACGGTACCTGCGTACACGTTCGTGGCGCTCGGAAAAAGATATGTAAATAACCCTTTCCCACTGAGAGGAGCACACATCTACAAAAAATAAACCACCTGTTCTGTTTTGCGGGTTATATTTTCTCTTAAATAGGGACGGTTATCTTGGGACACTTTCAATGTGCAAATTTGCAATCATCGCACGAGCTTAAAGTAGGAACAATGCGAAAAAATAAATTTGTAAGAAAAATTTTTTATTTTGTCGCAAGTAATAATAATAATAATAGATTGGCGCTTACACATATGTTAGTGTTTGGCCGAGCTTCTCCTCCGATTTGTGGCGTCCGCCTTGATATTGTCACACAAAGCGGAGGGACCTACAGTTTTACGCCGACTCAGAACGGCGATTGTATTTTTATGAGAAGCTGTTTTTCATGGCAGAAATACACTCGGAGGTTTGCCATTGCCTGTCAAGGGACCGCTGTTAAGAAAAAACTTTTTTTTTCCAAATTTTTGCGATGTTTTTGACCAGGGCTTGAGCCTAGGCGTTGCGGAGAGTCAAGAAATATCGATGTTAGCGATTTGGTGTTCCGGAACTTTTTTGTAGAAAATTGAATGGCCTACAAGTTTGTAATTTTTAATTTTTCTGCGGCTCTTTTTGCGAGAAGGGAAAAAAAGGAAAATTTCATGAAAATATTGGATGTGGTGACCCGTACTAACTCGCTTGTGGGAGTTAGAGTTCTCACGAAATTTGGAGTTGGGTGTAAAAAAAAAATAGTCGCCGAAAAAAAGCAACCTAATACAATATCTATGTACATTACGGTGGTCCTTAAATGTATGAAGCACATTTTTACATCAGATTTCCTAAACCTCACATATAAATTTTGGTCCCGATCGGAGACGGTTAAGGCGTGTCACATAGATACGCGTGTCTTCTATAGAGACTCAAAAAATTTAAATTAATATTTTTTCGTCTATAGTCGAAGACATCACATATAATAAATACTAATAAAGTCCAAGACATTACATATGAATTTTGTTTCCGATTGGAGTAGGTTAAGGCGTGTCCCAGAGGGGTCAAAGATCAGACTACCCTATTAAGACTCAAAATATGTAAACTAAATATAAAATATACAATAATATGTAAAGCAGTTTTTTTATTTAAATTTCAGAACCATACAATTGATAAACTGTCGGAAATCATACCGTATAAAAAAAATGTCTTGCACCGGAAACAGTTCTTTTTTTGCCTTATTTGATGAAAAAATTTCAAATAAAAAAAGGCAAAAAATTATTGCAGCCCAAGGAAGAGACGATTACTTTGAAGGCAAAAAGTATAATTTAGTACCTGACAGTAAAAAAAAGTATTCAGCAATGATCTGGATCAGTTAATGAATAAAAGTAGTTTAGCGTTTTTTAATGTTTTATTGAGTCTTCATAGGATAATCTCAAATTTCACCCCTGTGCGACACTCCTTAACCGTCTCTAATCTGGGGTATTAGATGAAAAAAAGTTAATTTAAAATTTTTTAGTCTCCATAGAGGACTCTGAAGTTTGCGCCCGGTGTGACACGCCTTGACCGTTTCCAATCGGAACCCACATTTATATGTGATATTTTTGACGGTGGTATTACCGATTTAGGGGGTGAGACTGAAAAAATCGTTTATTTGATTTTTAAGGATCACCCAAATGCACGTATATTAATTTTCCTTTTTATATTCAATTTTAAAAGGGTCATTTAGGAAGGATATGTAAAATATGCCAAATAATAAATATGTCTTCACTTCCGGTTGAATTGCAGTTGAGTTAAGTCGCTTTTCTTTTCAAACACTGCGGATATCTGAATATACCTACATACTAGGATCCCGGGATCCCGGTATTTTTTAAGCCCCGAAAATCCCGGGATTATTTGCCTAGAATCCCGGGATTTTCGGGATTTGTAATTTACACTGGTGGTAATAATAGAAACGTCTTGTAATTTATTTAGTATTTAATACTTTTTTTATAAATGTGTAGCTCAATATACATATAACACCTTGCGACAGGCAATTTTACAGAAAAAAATCAATATATTCACGAAACCAAGGGCCAAATATAGTAAAATTGTGTTCTTAATTTTTCTCTCTGACGTCAGATTTTTTTAAAAGGACTTTGAAATTTGAAAGATATAAGTAATTCAATAGTAAATTAAAAATTTTCAGTGCAATGTACTTAAAACACCAGTATGGGTATTATATGAAAGAGAAGATACTGTAGAGTTAAAACAGATTACTTTTTTTGGTGCGTAAGGGACGGGTAGGTATTGAAAATACCCTTTTATAATTTTATCATTGAATATCCGTGGAATTTTGCAATTTTTATTTTTGAAAAAATTATATGTTAAGGACTAACTTTATTAGCTTAAAGTAAAATAGATTAAAGGGGCGTTTTCAATTCCTATTCGTCCTTGTGAACCCCAAAAATTCTTTCATTTGGTACCCTTATTTTTGTTTTACATTGTACTGAAATTTTTAAATAAGTTTTGGAATTAATCATATTTTTGGAACTATAAAACCTTAAAAAAAATCATTACGTCAGAGAAATGCCCATTTATATGCAGTTAATTGATGTAATATGAGGTAGACTTAAAAAAAATTAATTTTGAATACACAAAAGGAATATAGACAAAACTGGAAACTAATCGGACGACAAAACCTCGGATTGATCTTCTCTAAATGGCAAGGGAGTGATACGCTGGTCGCCCTTGGTGCTAACGTCCGTTTACAGACCATACGAGGAGGAGCAGCCACCACATCAAGCAGTTCGCTATCTGGTGTCACGCGCCCAGTCACGTGGGCAGTATTTGGTAATAGGCTGCGACGCGAATGGCCACCATGAGATTTGGGGCAGCTTGGCCACCAATGCAAGAGGTGAGTCTATCTTTGAATTTATCGTCTCCACTAAACTTGTTATATGCTGCAAAGGCAATCATCCAACGTTCAGCAGTAGGATTAGAGGAGATCATGGGCGTACGCAGGTACTTCCAAAGTTTCATTGTAAGTTTCTTTCTATGAATTCATAATTCATATTCTTTGAATTCCAATTTAAAAAATTTATGCAATAAATTAAAACTTTGGGTGTCTTCAGCTTACTTTTGTTGGTCTGATTAACAGTCATTTACTTAACAAAGATAAAATAATTATTATCTTTTAATATTTTCTCTTAGACCTGAATTTAGGTTTAGGTATGTAGGAAAACCAAAAATTAAATCATCACTAAAACAATTTATCGATTTCCAGTAGACGCACGAACACTTTTGATTAAATAAATAAGTAATTTTTCAGCAAAAAAACAAAACCAACTTCAATTCTTATGTAAAAAATTTAGATTACCGTTAATTTCTTCATGATCCAATGATCGGATGTAAACCAAATTTGGATGTGACCACCTCTGAGGTACCACCAATTATTATTATGTACATAACAAAAAAATATTCCGACGAATAAATAACCTCCTCCTTTTTTTGAAGTCGGTTAAAAAAAGACGAAGTCGCATTTTGAAATTTACATGCAATTAAGGTAACTAACAAATTTGTATTTTAACTCTTCAATAAGTTCATAATAAACTTTATACAATATAAACTCCTTGTAGGGCTCGGTAAAACTCTATTGTTATAATAACAAGTAAGTTTTAAGCAAAAAACACAACCGACTTTAATTATCATATAAAAATTTAGAAGTACCGTCAATTTATTCATGGTCCAATGAAGGGATCTAAACCAATTACCAAAAATCTTAATATGGGACCTCCCCTGAGGTGCCAGAAAAAGAATTATCGAAATTGGTTATCGAATTGTTAATTGTGAAATATAATTGTTATAAGGCCAAAAAATAACAAAAACAAATAATTTAAGGACGAGCACATTAAAAAAAAAATTATTAGCAAAAATCAACAATACCAACAACCACATGATCAAGTGAATTGCAGCGGAATAGCTGCGATTGATTGTGTTGGAATAACAAAAATGAAAATAGTGGAAAAAAGCAAACGATAATTTACAAGGCGTACTTAGCACGGTGCATAGGCAACTGGCTGAGTCAGTGGGATCGTCGGCTCGAAGCCTACTGAAAGAAGTCTGATGAGGAAATGTGGTGATTTCCGAAATAACTATCACTTCTACCTTTTTTTTAAATTATTGTTGCTTTTCTACAATAAATTTTCATTAAAAAACGGCCTCGAGCTCAATAAAAATTTTTGAACATAATTGTTATAAGGCCAAAAAATAACAAAAACAAATACCTTAAGGACGAGCACATTAAACATTCTAAATATATAATTATTAGCAAAAACCAACAACCACATGATCAAGTGAATTGCAGCGGAATAGCTGCGCTTGATTGTGTTGGGATAACAAAAACGAAAATAGTTGAAAAAAGCAAACGATAATTTACAAGGCGTACTTAGCACGGTGCATAGGCAACTGGCTGAGTCAGTGGGATCGTCGGTTCGAAGCCTACTGAAAGAAGTCTGATGAGGAAATATGGTGATTTCTGAAATAACTATCACTTCTACCATGTTTTCAAATTATTGTTGCTTTTCCACAATAAATTTTCATTAAAAAACGGCCTCGAGCTCAATAAAAATGGTTGAATATAATTGGTATAAGGGCAAGGGGTACGGCCGCTGTGGTGTAGTGGTAAGCAGTGCGCGCTTCCACTCCACAATGCCTGGGTTCAAACCCTGGTCAAAGCAACATCGCAAAAATATAGAAAAAAGGTTTTTTCTTAACAGCGGTCGTCCCTTGGCAGGCAATGGCAAACCTCCGAGTGTATTTCTGCCATGAAAAAACAGCTTCTCATAAAAATACAATCGCCGTTCGGAGTCGGCGTAAAACTGTAGGTCCCTCCGCTTTGTGTGACAACATCAAGGCGCACGCCACAAATCGGAGGAGAAGCTCGGCCAAACACTAACATATGTGTAAGCGCCAATCTATTATTATTATAAGGGCAAAAAATAACAAAAACAAACAACTTAAGGACGAGCGCACCTAAAAGTTAAACATTCTAAAAATATAACTATTAGCAAAAACCAACAATACCAACAACCACATGATCAAGTGAATTGCAGCGGAATAGCTGCGCTTGATTGTGTTGGAATAACAAAAATGAAAATAGTGGAAAAAAGCAAACGACAATTTACAAGGCGTACTTAGCACGGTGCATAGCCAACTGGCTGAGTCAGAGGGATCGTCGGTTCGAAGCCTACTGAAAGAAGTCTAATGAGGAAATGTGGTGATTTCCGAAATAGCTATCACTTCTACCATTTTTCAAATTATTGTTGCTTTTCCACAATAAATTTTCATTAAGAAACGGCATCGAGCTCAATAAAAATTGTTGAATGAAATTGGTTAATGTGGTCCAAAGTTATGCGGTAACATACATAAAAAAAAATATTCCGATGAATTGATAACCTCCTCCTTTTTTTGAAGTCGGTTAAAATGAAAAATATGTTGGCCGCTGTGGTGTAGTGGTAAGCAGTGCGCGCTTCCACTCATCAGCACCTGGGTTCAAGCCCTGGTCAAAGCAACATCACAAAAAAAAATATAGAAAAAGGTTTTTCTTAGCAGCGGTCGTCCCTCGGCAGGCAATGGCAAACCTCCGAGTGTATTTCTGCCATGAAACACAGCTTCTCATTAAAATGCCATCGCCGTTCGGAGTCGGCGTAAAACTGTGGTCCCTCCGCTTTGTGTGACAACATCAAGGCGCACGCCAAAGTCGGAGGAGAAGCTCGTCCAAACACTAACATATGTGTAAGCGCCAATCTATTATTATTATAAAAATGAAAAAAATTAATGGGGTAAATTATTATACATTTTTAATAGCTATATTTAAAAAAAATTACATTAAAAAAAATCTCAGGTAGAATCTGAGGTAGAATTATCCAAGCCAGTTAGGAATCCTAGGAATACGGATTGGGAAAGGTTTACTAGGATGGTATCCCATAAGCTGGAATTGGAAGTTGAAATTAGACGTATAACTGACAACACTGATCGATCGGATAACGACTATAAAAGTCTAATAAGGGCTACAAAAAAAGATTCCTTGCAGAAGTGGCTCCGCAATATACTTTATTAAACTGATTCCGCAATATGGAGTATCAGGAGGCCAGATGGCTCAAGGACCGACTCCAGCCAGGAATACTTGCAAACCTTGATGGACGCACACTTCATTGGGTGTACGGATTCTTCAGATAGCTTTCCGTGTATCGAGTGGGCGTATTACAAACATAGAGGATAAGGGGAAGGTAAATGGACTCCTTTGATCCCTGCAAGTCCGCAGCACCGATGGGGTAGTGCCGGCCAGGTTACAACACTTCCGTGAAAGTGTGGCACCCAATCTTGTGAATATATTTATAAGATGCTTGGCTGATGGGTACGTACTAGAGGTTTACGCCGACAGGCCTTGCGGAGGCGGCGTGGTCAACTTCAAAAAGAATCGGCGGCGGCGGCGACGCCGGCGCGTCTGGAAACGCCGGCGCTGCTAACCATAAGGTAGATTCCAAAGAGCCATGAGGCTACTAATCTTATCATGTCATCTCGTCAGCGTTAGGCATTCACTATGCCAATTCAGATTATAATTATATTTAATTCATTCATTGAACTAGTTTTAAATTTAAATTACGTTACTTCCTACTTGAATTAAAATGTTGAGTGCCTGGCGCTGATGTATGGGCGAACAGAAGAAGGTCTGAGGTATATACATACATACACTCATGGCTCTATATCAGGGTTGTTGCGAATATTCGCATTCGCATTCGCAACCGCGGAGCTTCCGCATTAATTTTAACATTCGCATTCGCATTCGCAATAATCAATCCGAAGCTTTTGCGAATGCGAATATTTTGCAAGTGCACTGATAAAACCTATGTCTGGCAAGCAAAATGGCAAATTTTTGACAATACTTTTTGTGTTGGGGGGAGATGCGACGCTAAAACTGCCCACCTACTTCCCCCTCCTTTTGCTATTTAAAGTCAAAGCGGAAATACTCAACGTCAAGGTATAAAGAAAATCGCCTGACCTTTGATTAGGTAAGTATTAGTAACTAGCGAATATTATTTGTCAAAGATTTGTTGAAAAAACTAGGTGCATCGCAAGTCTTTTTTCTTCTATTTCTTAGATAAGTGAAATTATTATTTTTTCTTATGCAACGGCTTATTATGATTAAGTTCCGTGTTTTCTTTAATTACTTAGTAGAAAAACACAGCAATTAATTTTGACCGGTACTGCTATGCAAATGCTCCTGTGTGCGCCATCTTCAGCTCATAAACAATAGGGTATCCTCTGAGTCTTGCAAAGCAATTGCACGCTGCACAGATTGCACGGTAAAAACCGGTTTTGGGACAGCCTTGCAAACCGTGCAATCCGCGCACCGAGCAAGAACTTTGCAAGACTGCGGGAATACCCGTAATAACATTTATTTACTTTTTTTTTGTGATAATTGTCAAAATTAGCTCGCAGCGAAATAAAGTGAGTAATTAATTGTGACTGCCTACAACTAAATACGAACAGCGAGCTCTGCAAATAAGGAAACTAATTACATGCTATTCATTAAAGATGAAGCTTTTGCAGAAGTCACCCGGGAACTAAGCAGCTCTGAGACCCTCATCATCCGTGATTCCAATAATTCAAATGCTTATAAAAAACGTGGTTCCTTTTAACAAAATAACAAGATTATAATCCGAGTCGGCTGGCAACCACAGAGAAAAAAAGGAAAAAGAGAA
>NW_023458562.1:4318037-4321112 GCF_013731165.1 Rhagoletis pomonella | reverse complement strand
TTTTTCGAATACAAAGGATATGATCATTCCTTTCCGCTTTATTCCGTATTCGAAAAAGTATATGTTTCAATGCCCACATCGATTTGAATACATAATTTAGATTTAGATAATATTTTTAGCAATTTATTTGAGAAAAATAAAACATTTAGATTATTGTTTTTATTTACGTCGATTTTAAATTTGCTACCCCAAAATAATTGATATCAAATAAAACACCTCTTTGAGGTAAAATTTTCGAGTGACGAAAGCTGAACTAAAAACACAAAATTTATGATATCAATTTCGTGACGAAAATTATACGCATTTTTTAACTGCCTTTGAAACGTACGGAAAATATTTTTTTATTTATTCGGAACGTTGCGAAATTCCGTTTACTGCTAGAAACACAAAATAAAAAACAGAACTTTTGCAACGATTCGTATGAATAAAAAAGATTTTCCCTACGTTTCATAGGAAGTTAAAAAATGCGTATAATTTTCCTCACGAAATTGATATCATAAATTTTGTGTTTCTAGTTCAGCTTTCGTCACTCGAAAATTTTACCTCAAAGAGGTGTTTTATTTGATATAAATATACACGCAAACATTTTCAATAAGTAAAGGTATAGAAAAAATATGTACTCTGGAAGAAAGCTAATCTTTTATCCAACCAAAAACCTTTTTGTGTAAAAGGGGAAATATGTGACACCAGCTTGCTGGCTCCATCAAATGATTGTACCATCAGGCTCGAAGCTTATAACTTACCAGCATGCTGGTACAATATCTATTTCTTTACAAATAAGGTCCAGGAAAGATCGAAATGATTAGAGCCGAAATTTCATAATTTTTCTACCATTTTGTTAAACATTGTTTTTTTTTATTCACAACTGTCTTATCGTGAACTTTAATCTTCCACAACACGGCTTCGACTCATATAGTGCAAGACATTTCCGCCACAATACTTTTTTCTTAGAAAAATTAACTAATTTCACTATTCACGACACCAGCATGCTTGTACAATCATGAAATTTTCAAATATGTAATTTTTGAAGTCGCACCAGCAACTGGTACAATCACATCGCAAGAACATACACGGTCAGTGGCGGATCCAGCGGGGGGTTTTGAGTGTTAAACTACGTGTCAGTCAGTGGCGGACGCACGGGGTGTATTTTAATATGGTGCATATGTATGTATAATATGGCGTCTATGTATTAAAACACCCCCCGTTAGGGTTGGAAACGGATTAGACAATGATTAGAGACCGGAGCCACTTAACAGTAGTAACAGTTTTAATTTTTTGAATTTTGAATTGTGTCGTTCTCAAGTAGCACACTGGTGTATAAATTGGTGTAAATTTATGGATTTTGGTACCAATCTGATTAGATTGAATAAAAAAAGAACGTTTTGGTGTATTTGTTATTCCACCAGTATTTCTTTCAAATCAAAATTCTACCTTTAACATTTTGGTACTATTTATTCATTGAGATTAGTACGAAAACTACACCAGCTCCTAAAATGCGCCACTTCTTTCATTTGGTTCACAAATAGCTCCACGTTAACAAATGTCATTAAAATTATTCAGGCGACATTCTGAGTAGTGATGTGCTGAATTCTCGGTACCCAATACTTGAAAAAAATTTCGGTACCCAATACTTCCTTTTGGTACCCGATACCGGTTCGACACACTAAACTTTCGTCATTATATCTGTGCCATTCAATTCAAGTAGCTTAAGTCACTTTAGATGGTTTGACTTTGAATTATAAAAAAAAATCAGTTTCCTTTGAAATTGTTTTATATTTTAATTAAGATTCTATTATAGGGGCATCTTGAACTACATCTTTGGCTAGTTAAACGTTAAAATATTGTTTGGGAATCCAATGAAATATGGCTTTAAAGGGAAAAGGACCTATCTCGACATAGGCTACTTTTGGGGGTAAAAATTATTGATATTTTATAAGACATCGCCTAAAAACCCAAAATGTACAAATAAGACGGTCCTTTCTCAAGAGATGAGCAATTTGTTTGTATGTATGTAGTTAAGTGAAGCAAGTATAATGTGTGCGTCGAACAAGGCAGGCAATTAAATCTGCACAATAATGATCAAGGCGAATTTAATAAGGTGGTGTTAGCCGTATATAAGTAAAAAATTACACTTACAAATTATACGCAGATATTCATACTATCATTAGTATGAACTACAACAAACACGTAATTTTGATGTAATGTCCTCCACGGCGAAAAATTCAGATACGTCGGTAACACCACCTTATTAAATTCGCCCTGATACTGATGTCGCAAAACACACTCTCGCCTTCTTTTACTTATCGCAACCGTCTTTCCAATTGCAATAGTTCTGGTGGCAATATTATTTATTTTTAATAGCTGGCACTATATGTATGTGTACATATAACTCATATTTTTGGCTGTTGCGCGCTCTTATTAGAAATTCCAAGATTTCGGTACCGAGCATCGAAAGTATTTGATACTTTTTAAATCGGTACCGAGTATCGATCAACAAATTCTGAGAGCAATTGACAGTGGACCAAAAAATTCACCAAAAAATGAATATTGAATACACCACACAGTAGCTTTGTTTCTTTACAGATAGCCGCATTTACACAAGGTAGTGTTAGCCGAGGTACGTATAGCAATAACGCGGCTGAAAAACAACAAAGCCGCTGGAGCTGACAGCCTGCCAATGGAGCTATTCAAGTACGGCGGCGAGGAGTTGATAAGGTGCATGCATCAACTCTTGTGCAGAATATGGTCAGATGAACGCATGCCCGACGACTGGAATTTAAGTGTGCTCTGCCCAATCCACAAGAAAGGTGACCCCGCCATTCGCGCCAACTACCGCGGGATCAGCCTTCTAAGCATAGGTTACAAGGTCTTATCGAGCGTATTGTGTGAAAGACTGAAGCCCACCGTCAATGAACTGATTGGGCCTTATCAGTGTGGCTTTAGGCCTGGCAAATCCACCATAGACCAGGTATTCACAATACGCCAAATCTTGGAAAAGACCCGCGAGAAAATGATCGACACTCACCACCTCTTTGTCGACTTTAAAGCCGCTTTTGACAGCACTAAAAGGAGTTG
>NW_023458562.1:4306972-4317937 GCF_013731165.1 Rhagoletis pomonella | reverse complement strand
CAATGTCGAAAAAAATCGATCCATACAAATTGACCCGCCCTAATATACATGTACATATGCAAAATATATACATATTAATATATCTCTCTCAGCTCTCTTCACCGGAAAATCTGCGATGACGTTATATTCACGTTACTGTCACGAATTTCACATCAATCAGCGCAATCTTTTATTCTATTGGTCTTGGGTACCATCACTTAATGGAGCCAGCAAGCTGGTGTCGTATATTTCCCCTCTTATACAAAAAGGTTTTTGGTTGGATAAAATATTAGCTTTTTCCAGAGTTCTTTGTTTTTCTATACCATTACTTATTGAAAACATACTTATATATGTATATGTAAGTAAAAAATTTAGCTATCATTTTTAGCCACAACGACTTTTTTAGCTCTTTTTTAAGAATTTGGCTACCACTAAAAATGATTTGCGGCAACACTGATTGAGAGGGGTGTCAAAAAAATAGGTTAAAATCGAATCGAAAGAGCGATGAAGAACAAAGTTCAGGCCCATGATCATTGCAACCATTAACGTAATTTTTGGGCAGAGCCCTGATCCGGTTGACGCGGAACGTTCTATATATACAGCGTGGCGACGTATATCTGTTACACAGTCCTGTTTTAAAAATAGAAGGGTCATTTAGAAATTTTGCGAAAAGTATTTTAGTGTTAATTTTCCATAGATTTTACTTTAATTTTATTTATTAGTTTTAAAATTTTAATCCTTATTTGTATTTTCCAGCAGAGAACACTTTGGGAGATAAGTACATATATGTGGCACCGCAAGTAATTTTCACTTGTATTTTTTCTTACAATTTGTATAAAAGAAGACAAATAAGTTAACATAGTCCGATCAAATTAGTCATAAAAGTAGTGGTCAAATAGCAAAAAATCCCACTGAGCTAAATTTTGATGGAGACATTGGGTACACCATTAGAAATAAAGCGTCAAAAGTCTCCATCGATCCCATGTGTGCTAAAAAAGTTATTCGGGGTCAAAGGTCAAAATTGGATGGGTTTAGGATTTATTTTCAAAAACGGCAAGTTTTATCAAAAAAGTTACTAAGATAAAAATTATAGATCTTAAAATAATCCACCGAAATGGATCCAATACTTTTCTTCCTAAGAATCACCTACCATTTCAGAGATACACTAGTGATTAAAAAATTGTGTTCTCCATAATATGCACATACACATACATAGTACACTAACCCACAGGTGGCGTGGAGAAAAACACTTTTTCAACTTTTTGAATCGCTATACCTCAGAAATGGTAATCCTTATACCATAGTTATGGCTGTTGAGTTGGTTATCCCAATAAACCACTTGATTTAGCGTAGTTTCGCCATATAAAATTTACAGCACTTAACCATTTCACTGAGATGGTTAAAAGCTAACTTAGGGTTTACACCGGACAATATTGTCAAGACAATTATGTCAAATTGATATGTTTGTTGTAAACACGGCGAATTCATATTACAACAAACACATCATTTTAACATAATTGTTTTGACAATATTGTCCGGTGTAAACCTGTCCGCACCAAAAAGTTAACCATCTCAAATCGAACTTAAAAATGGACTTCACTAAGATCAGATTAGATTTACTCCGGTTTTTGAAAAAAAAAATTTAAATCTACTCCTCTACTTCGCTTGACGTCAAATTTCCATTTTTTTTTTTCATTCATGTTATGCCCCTCTTGAGGCCGTTTTCTTAAGTGTTCACCACCGGTTTCAGTAAAAAAATTGAAAGTTAGCCAAATCTCACTGTTAAAAAGTAACTCTTTCATAGCAATGCGTTCGTTTTTTATGTATGGCTGTAGAAATTGGCGCATGCAGAACTTTACTTAAGTTGTTAAAAAATATATGTAGAATGAAATTTATATAAAGTAGAAAAGGTTTAGATCCTATTGCTCTTTAAAAATTTAAGTGTTAAATGTGTTCTACTTTGTAGAAAATGCTAAAAATTACCTAAATATGTAACATATAATCTGGCAACGTTCGTACTGTGCGGTCACTTAAACTTTCGCTTGAAAGAATTTCCAAAGTTTAACTCTTTTACAAAGTGCTAAGCAGCTCTAATTTGTGTTATTCACACCGAAAAAAGTTTACTGAAGCCAAATTCCAATAAATTGACTTGAGTTAGTCATAAAGTGCGTTGATTGAAAAGTTTTATTTTGTCGGCCTTCGTGCATATTTGCCTGTTTTGGCGCATTATTGTTGCTTTTGCGTGAGAGTGTAAGGAATATCGCATTTGTTTGTTCATTTTGCTTTCTTTCGCGCTTTACACACACCTTTGTTTATCATCGACAGTCGCTTTCTTGGTGACAGCTGATTTTGCTAACTCAGTGGCTTTAAAACTGTTAAGTTCAGCACGGTTTCTAACTATTGAACTTCACTAAATAAGACCACTAGCTTTTAAACTGCCAATTACTGTGAGCTTGAAACGTTTTCGTACAATAAATTCCTAATTTCGCTATTTTTATTCTTTTTTAACAAAATTCGCTAAAAATGTCCTGTCTGTTCGTGCTGGCTTTGCGATGAACTGTCTCATTTAAAGTGTGCTGGTATTAATGGGAGAGTTCTGGATATGATTATTGGAGACAATGGACTTCGCTGGTCATGTCCAAAGTGTAAAAAAAAACTGTTGTGGATCTCTGTAAACTATTTAGAACCGCTAGAAATGGATTTTCGGAGATAAGCAAAGAGCTAAAACTTCTCAACGAGAAGTTCAAGAAGTATGAGGATGAATTCAAAGAACTTAAATTATTAGATACTTCCTCCTCTCCTTCTCCTGGAAAAGGTCTTCAAAGACGTAGGAGAGGCATGGAAAATATTGTGTTGAATCCCATCACTGTGGACCTTGATCTTCCGCAGAACCGCCCACTTTTGACTCCGGCTATGAACAAAGAACTCATAAGTTTTAACACACCGATTCCTCAGCGGACTGAATCTCCCCAACCACGTCCTTCTTCTACTGGAGTCTCACTAAATTCCTGTTCAACAGCTTCATCT
This sequence comes from Rhagoletis pomonella, assembly GCF_013731165.1. Lineage (NCBI taxonomy): Eukaryota > Metazoa > Arthropoda > Insecta > Diptera > Tephritidae > Rhagoletis > Rhagoletis pomonella. The sequence goes on along the minus strand of NW_023458562.1, from coordinate 4,314,931 downwards.
CAACCCTCCACCACATCTGAAGCCATCTCCGATTGCGTCAACACCATTCCAATTAGTCGTTGCTCCTTCCAAAAACTCCATAACTACATCTCAACCCCCTACCACATCCGGAGCCATCGTTGCTCCTTCCAAAAAGTTGACAGCTGTTCCGCAACCCCCTACCACATCTGAAACCGTTTCCGATTACGTTAACCCCGTCCCGAGGGATTTAATCGTTGTCCCTTCCAAAAAATCGGTCTTTGTATATAGGTTTTCAAAAGATACCACTGTCGATGATGTGAAGAAGTATTTAACTTCCAGGCTGATAGCAAATGAGTTGCATGTACGCAAGTTCAGATTCTGGTATGAAAGAAGCATTTCTTCTTTTAAAATAGACATATCCGAAGACTGCTTTGATAGAGTAATGAGCCCATCTTTTTGGCCAAGCGGTGCCTTCATTCGCGAATTTGAATTTAGATCTACACCGCAAGGGCAAAATTTGGCTCAACTTCCGCCTTCCACCTCGGCATCAAAAAACTAATAAGTAACCTCACCATTAGCATTTACTACCAAAATGTATGAGGTTTGAACACAAAGCTATCAAGGTTACACTTGCAGTCCTATGATTTTGACTTCAAAGTACTGGTGTTTACTGAAACCTGGCTCAAGCCGAATGTGTTCAACTCCGAAATTTTGTGTCCTAAGTATGAAGTGTTTCGAAACGACCGTTTAAATAAAAAAGGTGGAGGCGTCTTAATAGCTGTCCAGACTGACCTTTCTTCTGAAGAAATTGAGTTCACTGACACCGATGAAGTTGAATTCCTCTGCGTTCGAATAAGATATCATTCTATTAGCGTTTATCTTGTTGCTGCTTATATACCACCTAACTCGAGCCTTTCTGTTTATTTAAAACACTCCTCCTTACTGCTCTCTCTACATGCCATGGTAAAGCCCTCCGATACTGTTATTGTAGATGGTGTTCTAGTACCAAATTCCTCTCGTGATCTCTTCAATAAATTTTTGAACGATCTTTCAGACCTTAGTCTTTACCAGATCAACTCTATTAGTAATAACTTAGGTAAATGTCTGGATTTAGTTTTTGTGGACGACGTTTCCAACGTCACAATAGCCCCTAGCTATGCTTTGATTACCCCTGTTGATTCTCACCACCCACCACTAGAACTGTCCTTGATAAATTCACGCAACTCATGTTGCTTTACCAGTAAAAAATCAAGAGCGGAGCGTTACTCGTTTAAAACAGCAGATTATAGTAAACTTAGTTTAGAGATATCGAAGATAATTTGGCCCCAGTATGATGGGAATGCTGAAGATAGTGCCTTACATTTTAGCAATTCCTTACGCCATATTTTCAGTAAAATCATTCCTCTTGTTAAGGAAGCTAACGTAACGTCTAACGCTCAGTGGTTTACTGGCGAATTAGAACGCTTAAAAAATCAAAAAAGCATTTAAGCTTTTTAAAAAATCTGGCTTGTCTTCTCACTACTCCGCGTACTCCATTCTTAGGCATAAATACAATGTATTGAACAAGAAGTGTTACAATAATTATATTAACAGGGTTCGACTCAATATAGTTTCTAATCCCAAATCGTTTTACGCCTTTGTGAACACAAAGCGTAAGACTAACGGTTATCCCTCAACATTGAAATTAAATGACTTAGTCTCCTCCAGTGACGAAAATATTATTGCCGATATGTTTGCTGGTTTCTTCGAGTCAAACTACTCTGCCTGTTCTACATCTTCCCAACTAAATTCGAATCTATCTAGCTACCCATTCTTTCTGCCATCATTTGATTGTATCCGAATTCCATCGATATCTGCTGCGGACGTCCTCATTCATTTGAATTGTTTGAAAATTTCATATACAGCTGGCCCAGACGGTATACCCACAAGTGTTCTTAAAAGTTGTACAGAGTATTTGTATAAGCCTCTGACAAATATTTTTAATGCTTCCCTAAAACAGGGTGTCTTCCCATCTTCCTGGAAGAATTCGTTTATCTTGCCACCATATAAAAATGGAAGTAGGACTAACATCGTAAACTATAGAGGAATTGCGAAGCTTTGTGCTATTCCTAAAGTTTTTGAGGCAATCGTTACGGAAGAACTATCTCACTCTATTACTTCTGCTATTGATCTATCGCAACACGGTTTTTGCAAAGGTAAATCAACTGTATCCAATCTTCTTGAATTCACTACTTATGTGTCTAATGGGTTTAAAAACAATCTTCGAACGGACGTGATTTACACTGATTTCAGCAAGGCATTTGATAAAGTATCTCATTCAACCCTTATATATAAACTTGATCGAATGGGTTTCCCTCCTATTCTTCTCAGCTGGCTTTCTTCTTATTTAGTGGATAGGAAACAAAGAGTAATTTTTAAAAATTGTACCTCCCGGCCAATACATGTCACGTCCGGCGTGACCTTCCTAAGGTGTTGAATTACTCGAAATGCTTAATGTACGCTGATGATGTTAAGCTCTTTAAGTACTACTGCAGAAGATAGGGAGCATTTGCAAGCTGACCTAACCTGCATTTTCGAGTGGTGTGAAGCAAATTCCATGTCACTCAATTTGAAAAAGTGTAAATTCATAACCTTCTCTAGAAAATCGTTCTACCCATATTCGTATATGATATCTGACCACAATGTTGAGCAAGTGACCAATTTCTTTGACCTAGGTGTAACTATGGATCCGAAACTAGAATTCAAGTCTCACATAAACTCCTGCGTGATTAGGGCTAGAGGATTGTTGGCTTTTCTTAAGCGTTGGGCCAAGGAGTTCAACGATCCTTATGTCACTAAAGTTCTCTTTACCTCTCTAGTTAGACCGATTTTGGAGTATGCATCTATAGTATGGAATCCTAGTTATAAAATTCATAGTGACAGGCTCGAATCAGTGCAGAAACAGTTCCTGTTATTTGCCCTCAAAAATTTATGTTGGGACTCGTCTAAAAATCTCCCACCCTACAAGGATCGCCTGAAGCTTATAGATTTGCCGACGCTTCAGAGTCGTAGAGAGATGCTTGGTGTTCTTTTTTTAATTAAATTAATGAACGGGATGGTCAGTAGTCCCTTTTTACTGAGTGAGATAAATTTTTGTATTCCTACAAGACCCACGAGACATTTTAAACCTTTTGTGTTGAGTATTTGTAAATCAAACTTTGAAATGCATGATGCTTTTCGGTGTTTATGCCAAGATTTTAACAAGCATTATGATTGCTTCGAAACATCTGAATCCCTTTTTCAATAAAGAAAACTTTGCTCAACAAGTTAACTAAATAAACTAATATCTGTAACCGTGAACTAAAAAATTACACAATATCTATGACTGCTTAGTACAATTGTAACGGCTTCGGAAACTCGGCTTTTCCGACCTCGCCCAACAGTTCGTCTATAGCGCGGAGCGGAAACTAGGACTTTCCGCCTGCCTCACTTACAAAGTAATGACTACGGGAACATGGATCGGAAGCTCGACCTTTCCGACCATGATCAACGGCCTGTAAACAGCGCGGAGCGGAAACTAGGTCTTTCCGCCCGCCGCACACAAAAGTAGACTGGAGACAGGTCCTTGCCAGCTACCCAAATTGCTATTGTATATCATTATTATCTTTACAAGTTAATATTTATAATTATTTCACTCTGTAATGTATCATACATACTTAAATATCTAAATCTTTTTATCTCAATTGTCTGTAAGAAAACATTTTTCTGTAGGCTAAATAAATAAATAAATATTATCCTTACATTGCCTCGCGTTCTTGTTTTTGCATGAATAGAAAATATTTAAGTCAAACAATTAATGTCAGAAACGAAAATAAAACAAGTAAGAAAGTCTAAGTTCGGGCGGGGCCGAACATTAAATACCCGGCGCAAGTATTACATATATGCCTTTTCACCTTTCCGAAAGCTACCGCTACATGATAAGCCGGGGTGTATCAATTTTTAATAAATTAGCGTCCTTAAATTTCGAAATATTGACGTTTCGAGCATTTCTAAAATTTACCGTTATATGAAAAGCCGTGATTTTAGTCCGATTTCAATAATTTTGAACGTTTTGCTTTTATGTGGCAAGCACAATAACCATACCGAGTTTGGTACAAATTGGTAGAACGGTTGCCGAGATACATATATGTGATCATAAGTGGGCGGTGCCACGCCCATTTTCCAAAATTTTATGATAAGCGTATTTCCTGATAAAGAATTGTTGCAAGCATCAATTTTGAATAAATTAGCTTCAATATTTACGGATTTATCGAAGATTTCGTATTTCTCCAAATTACCGTTATATGGGATGTGGGCGTGGTTATTGTCCGATTTTTAAAATTTTCGGCCATTTGGTATCCTGTACCAAGGCCAATAACTGTGCCAAGTTTGGAAGAAATCGGTGTAGCGGTTGCCAAGATATACGTCTAAAAGTTATTGCAAATATCAATTTTGAGTGAATAATCTTCAGTAGTTACTAAAATATCGCAGTTTTCGTATTTCTGAAAATTACCGTTATATGGGAGGTAGGCGTGGTTATTGTCCGATTTTGCCCATTTTCAATACCATCCGTCCTACGCCCGAAAGAAGTACACGTACCAAGTTTCGTTAAGATATCTTAATTTTTACTCGAGTTATCGTGTGCACAGACGGACAGACGGACGGACGGATGGACGGACAGACAGTCACCGCTTAATCGATTTCTCTTTTCATCCTGATCATTTATGTATACATTTGTCTATATCTATCTCGATTCGTTTTGCCTGTTACAAACAACCGTTATGTGAACAAAGTTATAATACCCTTGTGCACAAGTGCGCTCGGGTATAAAAATCAATCTGGTACGGAAAATTTGTTTTTGCTCCGATTATTGCAGCGATTTAGTCCTGAACGGAGTTTTGGAGGTCCGAATCAGGGTTGTTGCGAATATTCGCATTCGCAACCGCGGAGCTTCCGCATTAATTTTAACATTCGCATTCGCAATAACCAATGCGGATCTTTTGCGAATGCGAATATTGAAGGGACCGATAATAACAGTTATTTTCTTTGCGAGTTAAACTTGGCCAAATATTTTTTATTCGAAACTAAAAGTCCTTTCCGGACAATAAACAAACCGCTTATCCAAATTAAACAAGTTTGGTATCAAATGAAAGAGGACTTAAATAGCTTTACAACTGAAATGTCCAAACGAGCAAAGTCACCAATTGAAAAATATTTCAGTAAAAAATGTTAATTAATTACGATAGAACAAACCTTGGGCCAGGTATATGAATTTCTTTAGTATTAAATGATATAAAAATATATATAAATAGAGGAGGTAACCTTCGTTCGTTATTTCTGTTTAAAAGCTATTTCAGTCCTCTTTCGCATGATGCCAAATTTGCTTAATTTTGATAAGCTGTTTGTTTATTACACAGGCCGACAAAATTTAACCAACATTCAGACCCAGAAACGATTCATTTTTTGGTTACATCTTATGAATGTTGTATCGAGAAAATTAGTAATCGACTATATCATGTCTATGTTATCTCAATCGATTTTCAGGTGTAGGAAAATTTATAAACATGAAAATTTCAAAATGCGATATCTCAGCGAAAAAAAGTGATATTTGAGCAAACAAAACGCCATTTGAAAGAAGAAGACTTGTACTTAAAGATGCCAGCCTATTACTTTGGTGAAAGAAAACATCTGCAAGGCTACATAACCTCAGATATGGGCCAAAACGGTGTTTTTTGCACTTTTAGGTTAGGATATCTCGAAAACCAGAGCTGATAGAGCAATTTTGAGGACAGATTCGGATTCATCGCATCAAAATCCTTCGAAAATATATAGTCCGGTTTCTGGGTCTGAGATGCTGTCGGCCTGTGTTATCCAAAAAAACCTTTCGGAATAAAAAATATTAGGCCAAGTTTAACTTAAAAAAATAACTGTTATTTTCGGTCCCTGGAATATTATGCAAGTGCAATGATAAAACGTATATCTGGCCAGTCACAGAAGAAAGGATCAAAAATGAATTACAAAAACTAAAATCGAAAAACGCTGTTGACGTTACTGGTTCTCCACATTCAGAAACAACCAAAAGAATGAGAATGAAGAATTCTTTGGAAAACAACGGTATTTAAACAACGAGTTTGCCATAATACTAGATTGTGAAGATGAAAGTCAGGAGGATACATCCGACATTTGCAGACCGATGCAATTCCCAAAAAGGAATTATTGCACCGCAATTAAAAACAAAAATATAACTGAAAGTCCTCTCGACTGGTGCAGCGTCAATCAAAAATAACTTACAATTTTGTCAAGTTTGAAATTTTTTAAGTTTTTTGCAGGGAGCGAGTCGTTATTTAGTGGCGCAGGTTTGATTTACGACCCTTTAAAAAATTTTTATTGAATACAATGTTACAATTTTTAAATTCAAGTACTAAAAAAAACATTAAAAATTACTAAGCTTTCCATTTTTTATTTAACTAAATCACCTAATTTAAATTATTTCTTAACAAGTACAAAAGTCTAAGTTCGGGCGGAGCCGAACATTAAATACCCGGCGCAAGTATTCAATATAGTTTTTTCACCTTTCCGAAAACTACCGCTACATGGTAAGCAGTGGTGGTTTTACGTCTATTTCAAACAACTTCGATAGAACGTTCAGTTAGACATAATGATATAAACTTATATAGATATATGCGGGATTGTTGTTAGTATCAATTTTGGGTAAAATTAGCGTTATAAAAAGGTGGTCGTAATTTTAGTCAGATTTCAATAACTTTCAACGTTTTGCCTTTATGGGGCAACCACAATAATCGTACCGACTTTGGTACACATTGATCAAACGGTTACCGAGATACGCATATGTGGTCATAATGGTCATAAGTGGGCGGGGTCACGCCCATTTTCCAACATTTTATTATAAGCGTACTTTTTGCTATAGAATTATTGCAAAGATCAATTTTGAATAAATTAGCTTCAGTATTTACTGATTTATCGAAGCTTTCGTATTTCTCCACCGTTATTAAGTGGGATGTGGGCGTGGTTATTATCCGATTTTTTAAATTTTCAGCCGTTTGGTATGTTTTGTGAAGGCCAACAACTGTGCCAAGTTTGGGAGAAATTGGTGGAGTGGTTCTCAAGGTATACACATGTAATCATAAGTGGCCGTGCCTACGCCCATTTTCCAAAAATTTATTATATTCTAATTTTTCGCCTAAAAATGATTGTGCATATCAATTTTGAGTGAGTAAGCTTCAATAGTTACTAAAATATCGCAGTTTTCGTATTTCTGAAAACTACCGTTATATGGGAGGTAGGCGTGGTTATCGTCCGATTTTTCCCATTTTCAACACCATCCGTCCTACGCTCAAAAGAAGTACACATACCAAGTTTCGTTAAGATATCTCAATTTTTACTCGAGTGATCGTGTGCACAGACGGTTACTCTTTTCATTCTGAGCATTCATGTATACTTTTGTTTATATCTGTCTCGATTAGCTTTGCCTGTTACAAACAACCGTTATGTGAACAAAGTTATAATACCCTTGGGTACAAGTGCGCTCGGGTATAAAAATACTTGACATCCACATTCGCATCCGCATCCGCGGATGTTAGCTTTTAAACATCCGCATCCACATTCGCATCCGCGGATGTCTAAAATTCCACATTCGCCACGTCCCTGGTCCGAACACTGTTCTCTACATTTGTACTGTTTTATAAACCCCAAACCGCAGTGTGGACAGCAATAGTTAATGATGTGGTTAATTTCGATTTGAGATGGTTAACTTTTTGGTGGGGACATGGTATTAGGAACAAAAGTGCCATAACAGTTTTTATAATTGTATGATCTACATTTTCGTCTCATCTATTTTCATGATAAACCTTACCGTTTTGTTGATATTTTTACCGAAAGCAATTTTTCAACAATTTTTATGAGCTTGAGGCCGTTATTAGTAAAAACTTATTGTGGAAAAGCAACAATAATTTGAAAAAA
>NW_023458562.1:4304152-4306872 GCF_013731165.1 Rhagoletis pomonella | reverse complement strand
CTTCTACCATTTTTTCAAATTATTGTTGCTTTTCCACAATAAGTTTTCAATAAAAACGGCCTAAAGCTCATAAAAATTGTTGAATATAATTGCTATAAGGCCATAAAAATAACAAAAACGAAAGCAATTTTTTTTTTTTTTTTTTCATTATGCAAAATTGTCGATGAATCACTGATTACCTCCTTAACTACTAATTTATTATATTTTGACTACATATTCAGATTTAGCGGATAATTCTACATAAGAAGTGATGGGATTTCTCGTAAACTAGTGTAATTATCAATTAGATTAGGGATACCCAAATCAGCACATATGTGTCGCGGGAGTTACAAATATTAACAGCTACACAAAAACACCTGACGGTGCAATTGATAAGTATGAAGAATTCTTGAAGCAAATTAATAAAGTTGAAACATAAAACCATTTCCGGCATATTGCAAAAGTTGTACACAAAAAGAGAAATTGAAAATCAAAAGACACCAAATTTCCGAGAATTAGTAAATTGGGGAACATATTGATTAGCAAGCAGTTTTATTTAGTTCACATGGAACAAATCGATTAGCAAGCAGTTTTATTAAATTCATATGCCAAAAGTAATTAGTAAGCAAATATTGTAACTAGAATATAAGCTTCATTTTAAATTGAATAAATAATTTAATTCAGTCTGATTAGAGAGCCCAAACCCACTTGTTCTTTTGGTTAATCGCGTAAAACTATTTTTTAAAAACGCCCGGACGCACGGAAATTACTTGAATGGCGCAGTCGGTAGGATCCTTGTAAGTAAACCGAAATAAAGTAAATATCGTGAACAAGGATCCAGTGATTCGAACCGCGTTCGGAAAAAAAAATCGTTTAAAATATCCTGTACAAATAATTCCCAATTTAATCCTGCGAATCTGTAGCCAACGATAAGACGTTGACCAGACCCTCCAGGATATAACAAGAATAATTAATATAAATCATAAATTGACTGTTTTGAAAAAAAAAAAACTAAAGTAAATACCACAAAAAGTGCAGTGAACGCTATTCAATGAATAAGCAGAAGCCACAAAAACGTGCAGTAAACGCCTTATAGTTAAAACAGTCCAGGATACATAAGAACAACATAAAGTGCAGTGGTTTCCACCGAATATAGAATGGAAATCACCACTTACAGAAAACGTTCAAAGTGCTGTGCAAGTGAACACAAAGTAAATAAAGTGTTACACCAAAGCATTTAAATTCAACAGCACGATTTCTTCAAAGAGACAACAAATCTTCAACCAAAGGAGAATGGCTAACGAACAGATTCAAATACCCGCCGTAGACTTAGTGGAGGAGCTGGCAAAAAGAGAACAGCAGCTAGAACAAATGCGGAAAGCCTATCTAGAACTAAGGAGCAGAACGGAGGACAACAACAGCAGCAGACATAGTCTTATGAAAACTGTGAACAGTTTACATAATTTCACAGGAACGGGGGAAATAACGGTCAACTCATTCTTCAGCAGCATAGAATACCTACTATCCACAATAAATAATAACGAACTACAGAAGGAGGTGGTTAGATCAATCTTCTACAGGACTATCCAAGGACAGGCGAAAAACGTAATAATAAACATCCCACAGCCGGACAATTGGCAGCTAATTAAGGAGACTTTAAAATTGCGGTACCGACCAGACGTCGAGCCTCACCACTTATATCGAAAGGTAGCCAACCTAAAGGTAAGCTCAGTTAACGAATTAATGATAGAAGTGCAAAATATTAAATATAAAGCGGACGAACTGACGGTTTACTATAGGGGTGACCACTACATCGACTTAAGCAATATGGACAGTTTACTAGTAAATACAATAAAAGAGATGACACAGGGAGTATTACTAGACAAGATTTATGACGAAGGAAACTTGAACAATGTAATAAAAATAATGACGAGTAGAAGATTTGAGGATAGTTGCATTAGACCAGAGTATAGGAAGTTTAAAACAAAGGGGGACAATTCCACAGTTAAATGGAATAATAAGTATCCCGATAGAGGTCAGAAATACAACAAAAATTTTGATAAGAATCAAAGCACGGGACCAGGTGCAAATAATCAAGGTAATCAAAATGATGCTAGATATAATGTGTCAGGGCAATATAAGCAGAATTTTAGCGGAAGATATAATAACAATAATAGACAGATGAATTCAGGTAATCTTCAACGACAACAAACGACTGGAAACCCTAAACAGAATTCCGGTCAATACCGTCAGCATCAACCTAGACAAAACCAAGTCGAACCAATGGAAATTGATAACGTAGAAACTGACCAAGACAGATCTCGAATCGCAGGACACCCTAGCAGCAGTAGCAGCCAAAATCGCTTGCAATCGCCTAGGCAAAGCAATAGAGAATCTGAAGAATATAAAGAAGTAAATAAAGCAATTTTTTTTATAAGGAAGCCTCGGACGGGTTACCGAGAATAGAAATAACTATTGACGAAAAAAAGTACATTGCTTTAGTGGATACAGGGGCGAACATAAGTTTAGTAGACGCTGAACTAAATGATTTTAGGAAAATACCCCTTAAAGATGAAATAATAATCAGCACAGTAACAAGTAAGGAGAAAATTACTCATGAAGTGCATACTAGAGCACCAAAGGAATTTAATTTACCTGACAATGCGTATATAAAATGGAAATCAACACCACTAAGAGGTAGAAAATACAATTTTATAATAGGTATTGACTTATTAAACCAT
>NW_023458562.1:4303181-4304052 GCF_013731165.1 Rhagoletis pomonella | reverse complement strand
TGATAACGTAGAAACTGACCAAGACAGATCTCGAATCGCAGGACACCCTAGCAGCAGTAGCAGCCAAAATCGCTTGCAATCGCCTAGGCAAAGCAATAGAGAATCTGAAGAATATAAAGAAGTAAATAACGCAATTTTTTTTTATAAGGAAGCCTCGGACGGGTTACCGAGAATAGAAATAACTATTGACGAAAAAAAGTACATTGCTTTAGTGGATACAAGGGCGAACATAAGTTTAGTAGACGCTGAACTAAATGATTTTAGGAAAATACCCCTTAAAGATGAAATAGAAATCAGCACAGTAACAAGTAAGGAGAAAATTACTCATGAAGTGCATACTAGAGCACCAAAGGAATTTAATTTACCTGACAATGCGTATATAAAATGGAAATCAACACCACTAAGAGGTAGAAAATACAATTTTATAATAGGTATTGACTTATTAAACCATTTGAACACCATGATAAATCTGGTGGATAGAAAAATAACTTTACATGAAAAAGAACCAAAATTTGTAAATAACGCTTTTAATTTTAAAGAAATGTGTGCGTTGGAAGCGACAAAAGATAAAATTAAAGGAATACAGTTAGAGCATTTAAATACAGAAGAGTATAAAGAAGTAGCCAAACTACTAAAAACATTTGAAAAACCATTATTGGGTGAAAAGTTAACGAGCACCACAGAAATTCAACATGAAATTAGGACCACTACGGACGAGCAAATAAACTCGAAATTATACAGATACCCACCACAACATGAAGAGGAAGTTCGTAGGCAAATTAAAGAGATGGAGGAGAGAGGTATTATAAGAAAAAGTAATTCCAGGTACTCCAGTCCCTTATTAGTAATCCCAAAGAAAATCGATAACTCA
>NW_023458562.1:4295348-4303081 GCF_013731165.1 Rhagoletis pomonella | reverse complement strand
TTTAATAAGCACTTTTGTAATTAGTGATAATGATAAAATGAGCACTTATTTGATGCTCAGCTGTCTTGCAGGGAATATGCACATACATACATATATATGTATGCATGTAAAAACGTTATCAATTAATGGAGTACGCATGATTCAATAATACAAGGTTAGATAATTATTGACAGCTGCGGTTTGACACTCCCTTACAAAAGGTTGCATTTACGAAGGACAGAGAAAGGGCAAGAATGCAATCCCTTGTCGCGAAAATGGTAGTAAAAAAGTACGCAAAGTAGGCGATTAGTAGTGAAATTCCTTTTGTAAATTCTAATGTATGTGCAGGATATCTGGCATTTTAAACGAAATGTTGAACGTAATATTGATATATCTACGTGAATTACGTAATTTATATACTATTTAGCCGTATAAAAACTGCAAAATGACTCAAAATTAAAATAAGACTACTATGAGATTGATGTAAACATCCAATGCTTATGTTTTCATCAGTTAAATATGCTTCATATGCATATACAAGTAAACATATTGCACAAAAGCTTATACTTTTTTTCACACCAAAGCTACACTGTTTCCATGTAAATTTGCAAAGAAGCAACACAGTGCCACTGCTAAGGGAGCGGTGCGAGATAGACAACTGTCAGTTTATCGAACCTTGTATTATTGAATCATGTGGAGTACGTATGTACATCAGTGTCCGCCAAAAAGAGAAAAGTCTTAAAATGAGAATTGGGGTATTCACAACCGTGTCGTAAGTGTCGTATTGTTGTATGTCGTAAACTTTAAACGCCTAAAAAATATATTAAGAGGGTTCGCAAAGTACTATCACAGTCATATTATGAATTTTCACAGTGTTAAAAAATAGTTGATTGTGGTTTTAAGTTCTCTAAACATTTATTTAAGCTTTTAAAGTTTACGCCATGCAACAATACGACGCTTACGACACCGTTGTGAATCCCCCAAATGTATTAGTTATGAAATAAAAAATGAGAATGTGTTGGTGGTAATGCACGGAAAAAAATTTCTGTGTTGTATTACTTATTATAAAAACTTTGGTATGTTTTTCTGCCGTTTTTTCATTGTGCGTTTTTTTAGACCTAAACAACATAGAAACATATAATGAAAGTTAACGGCCCTGAGAAAGGAAAAAGTTGGTAAAATTTTGTATGTATTGTACAAAATTATTATTATTTTTTTATAATTTAAGTGTGGATTTCTGAGCAAAAAAGATAACGTGCTTCGAGCACTCTGAATATTAAAAGAAAATATCGTTGTTTTCAAGGAGAAATAAAATGAAAATATATATATCTAATATAAATTTATTTTAAAATTAGGTAAAACTTGACGTTTGAGAACAGTTTAAAATAACGACTAAACCAAAAGATAAATAACAAAACATATTGTATGTTTTGATTGAGGACTAGTCTGGTATTAAAAAAAAATACATAATTCACAAAGTTCTTTTAATATGAAGAAAAAGCACGACTTGGTACCATATACATACCTATTTCTAGGGGTGTATGTACGAAAAATTGTCTTATAAAATTTTTGAATGAATATTCATTCATTCTGCTCAGTGTACCTACTTTATTCAACAATAATGCGTCATCAACCTGCTTCGCCTATTGTTTGCATACAACTAAATAAAATTTGTTGCTCTTCTACTCTTTCTGTTGACGTTCGGATTGTGTACGTGTATGAAGCCGATTGTGTACATGTGAAAGGCCGAATATAGTTCGTTTCCCAGGAAAGTGTTTGGCGGGCACTGATGTACATACGTATGCATGGGGAAATGCATTTTCATTTGACTCCAAAACTATTGGAGCATATTCGTATATGAAATAAAGTCTACTCTAAGTTTAAGTTTGTCAGTCCCAAATAAGGAGAAAGTTGTTGCATCTTTTTTTTCACAGATGCCTAGTCCACTGAAAGTGATATGAAAAAGCTGTAACTAACTTTAGTGTCGGCTTTATTTTAACTATGCATATGCCCCAAGAATGATAGAATACAAGATTGCGCCGATCAGAGAGGATTTTTGAGAATAACTTTTGTGTGACGTCACACTGGTGCAATTGCGAGAGAGAAATGCCAAAACGTGAGCAAGAATGGAAGAAGAAGAAAAAATTTTGCAAGGAAAAACGTAAACAAGTTGCACCAGTGTGACGTCATGCAAACAACGATTCTGTCAAATTCGTTAAGAGAGGAATAGCGGTCCGAGATCGGCGCAACCTTTGTATTCTCTCAATCGTGCATATGCCCCATTATTTACATATAATACGAGTATAGCAGTGAAAAATGATAATGCACAGTTTTTCTCAATAGGGGTATTCTCTGAGTGTTGCAAAGCCCTTGCACGGTGCACGGATTGCACGGTTTGCAAAGCTGTCCCATATGAAAACCGGTTTTTACCGTGCGATCCGTGCAATCTGTGCACCATGCAAGGGCTTTGCAAGACTCAGAGAATACCCCTAATATAAATAAAGGCCCGTCCACATAGAACTTTGGCGTTGGCGTTGATTAACAGCTGACTATGAATACGCACAATTATATGAACATGTCCACATATCAACGGCAACGCCAACGCCAAAGTTATCGCACGCAAAAAGATGGGCATCTTTCATCTTTTTGCGCGCGTTGTCAATCAGCTGATGGATATAAATTTAATGAAAATTTGAGAAGGACGCGGCGAACAAATTAAATTGACTGAATTTTCACTTAAAAACGTGAGTAAACATTTAATTTATGTAAAAACTTGTTTATTACACTTATAAACAAACAAACGATATAAATATGTATGTATTATTGTTTTATTTGCAGGTAAAATGGAAGATAAATTAATAGAAGCTGTCAGTGCGCACCCCTGCCTCTACGATAAAAGCTCCAACCTTTTCCGAAACAAATTTTTAAAGGAAAAGGCTCGGGAGAAGGTGGCACAGCTGGTGGGCGTATCTGGTACGTATGCATATATATATTAAAAGTTGTATTTAAGTTTTAAATCAAATTCCTCCGGCAGAAAAGCATTGTCAAACGAGGTGGAAGTCTCTGAGGGACCGCTTCGTCCGGGAGACTGCTGCATTAAAAGGGCGGTCGGGGGCTGCTGCTGAGGAAATGCCAACATGGTCGCACATGGAGGCAATGAGTTTTTTAAAAGATCATGTTGCTCCTCGAAGGTAAGTTTATCAATGAAACATGCAGTGACGGTGTACTCAATTAAAAATAGTTAACGAAATGATTGTGCCATTTGCACTGGCAATCTAAAGTGAGTGCATGGTGTTTTTTGTATATAAGTATAAGTTTGTGTATAAGTGTATATATAAGTTCTGTATAAGGTATGAAAGTCTGACTTATGTGGTTTTGATTAAAACATGAACCATATTTTTATAAGGAAATAACCATTTTAACTTGAAAAACATTGCAAATATTAAAAAAAAACACCACGCTCTTTTGGTTGCCAGTTTAGTTTTTCGATGACATAAATATATAATATGTATTAATAACGTTTTTCTTGTTTACTTGCAGAACATTTTCGAGCCTGGATTTCTCCCAAACGGATGGGGATACAATTAACAGCAACACACAGGACTCAGAGGTGGAGAATTGCGAAGAAATTAGTTCTCCAAGAGCCTCTATTGACGCTAGCTCCATAAAAAAAAACGGGCCCGAATGGAAGACAAGGCAAATGAGAGATTTGGGTCACTATGTGATGTAGTGAATAAATTCGTAGAAAGGCAATCTGAATCCGAAAGCTTTGATAAAAGCCGCAATTACGAGTTCTATAAGGTTCTGGATAGTTACTTATTAAAGCATTCAGAACAGATACAAGATACATTGAAAATGGAAATATTAAACTACGTATTCAATTACAATTGTGTTGAATTTTTTTTTTTGTGAGCCGGTGCTTTAATAAATAGCTTTCTAGAACCTTAGAAAACTGAATTTTTTTAGCTATTATTAAAGCTTTCGGGTTGCAGTTAATTGTTACTATTGTGCTGTTTGCGAATCCGTAATTGATAACTTTCTGAAATTGTTTTTGTACCTTACACTTATTTGCACCTGTGTTCAAAAAAATACTTTGTGAAATTGTTTTTGTACCTGTGTAATCGTAACTTATTTACACCTGTGTTCACAAATATTGGAGTAGAATTCAAAATGAAATTGTGTGCAACCTAAGAATATTTATTTTTAATAATTTTCATTTAAATCATATTTTTATTTATAACCGAATACGTTTAAATCCAAGTTTCGAATCTACTATAAACTAGAATTTGAATGAAAATTATTAAAAATAAATATTCTTAGGTTGCACAAAATTTCATTTTGAATTCTACTCCAATATTTGTGAACACAGGTGTACAACTTAGTGAAATAGTCTTTTTTAAATAAGGGATTCAAACCTCTTAATTTATGTTTTTAAATAGAGCATTGAATCCTCTTAATTTATGTTTTTAAATAGAGCATTGAATCCTCATAATTTATGTTTTTAAATAGAGCACTGAATCCTCATAATTTATATTTAGGTGTTTTTTGTTGTGCCTTGTAATTATAAAATAAAAAGTGAATGTTTATACATACACACGTATGTACAATATAATACTAATATTTTATTTAAAATGTATGGTGTTTACAGTGAGTATGATTAATTTAAAAACCAATTTCGGAATTAAAATAGTGGTACATATTAAAAATTTAAAAATTAATGTTTACTACAGCCCGCGACAAAAGATAGCACATCAATATTTTGACCAGTTTTTACTACTTTTCTTTTGTCTTTAACATTCATTTATTTTTTATTAAATTATAGTTCTTTATCCAGCAAAAGCCATATAAATCTAAATTTCAAAATTTGTAAAATTGTATATGTTATAAAACAGCATACTAAAAATGATTAGAAATTCTAATAAATATGATTGAAATTAGTATGAAAAGTTTGTGAAATTTGGATTTTTAAGATTTTTGTTAGCTAATGAGCTATAATTTTATAGAAAAATAATGAAGAAAGAAAAGATATATAGTCAAAACTGATCAAAATTTTGATGTGCTACCGTTTTGTCGCGGGCTGTATCTTGTTGTATCGTTTTTGTATGTGCTTAAAAAGCAAAACAAAAATGATGTGCTAATCATGGCTATCACAGAATCCATCGTAGTCCGATTTTTCGTGGAATCTACGAAAATGCTATCCTTGAATTCGATTAGCTACGAACGTAGCATATACTTTTAATTCACTCCTTCGCTTTAATTCGGATACAGTGATCGCATTTTCGTAGATTTCACGAAAAATCAGACTACGATGGATTCTGGGATAGCAACCAATACTAATTAATAAAGAATGAATTTATGAAAAAATAGGTACATCTAAAAGTATAGTTTAAGAACAAATTGATGAAAGAGAATATTATTATTTAATTAATAGGGTGCGCGGCTATGTAGTCTTTTAACTGATCCCTCAAATTGAAAGCACTTCTGGCGGCATTGTTCGCCATTAATCGACCAGTTCCTCGAAGGGGCGTTGTAATTTCCTGTCGCCATAAACCACCGACAATATTGTCTCCTTGGTATTGGTCGACAAATTCTGGTGGGCAATAAGTGCCATCGTGCATTTTTAAAAAGTTATGTAATAGCACTGTTGCTTTGACAATGCTCTCGGCACTCGTTGGATGCATTTGCAATGGGGACAGAAGAATTCTCCAGCGAGCTGTCATAATTCCAAACGCGTTTTCTATAACGCGCCGAGCTCTTGAAAGACGCTTATTGAAAAGTTCGCGGTCAGGCGACAAACGTATTCCTAAAAAGCGTATATGTATGTTTAGAAAAACGAATAAAATTTCAATAGGTAAAGTATATGCAAACCTGGATATGGTCGCATAATATAGCTTTTTAAGGGAAATGCTGCATCTCCAACAAAAAAAATGAGGAAATCTAAGGGTGGAGTGTGGCAGAATATCATCCTCGGGAAGGTCTAATTGGTTGTTGAAAAGTCTTCTCCCAAAGCTGGAATTGCACAATACACCACCATCACTTTGAGAGCCATATGCACCAATATCGATGCAGGTAAACGTGTAATTAGCATCGCAACATGCCAAAAGTACGATGGAGTATGTTCCCTTGTAGTTGTAAAATAAGGATCCCGAGCTAGGAGGGCACTTTAATATTATGTGCTTTCCGTCAATAGCACCTACACAATTGGGAAAGTTCCAAATCGAATTGAAATCGTTTGCAATACGTTTCCATTCATGTCGGTTTGGTATAGACAAGTATATGCCACCCAGTTCATCCCAAAGAACCTCACATGTTTCCAAAACGATTTTATTTGCCGTGGAGCGTCCCATTTTATATGATATGGCGAGCATGTGCTGACTACCTCCATGTGCTAAATAACTATAAATATACCAAGTTCATTTCTATTTTGTCAAAAGATTATAGGTTAATGTCTTTAATTTCCTTACTTCAAAGTTAAAAAGAGTCTTAATGCGGCAGGTATTGATGGCCTATTGGAATGCTTAGTAAGACGCTCTCCTACAAGTCCGAGGAGATGGTCAAACATCGTTCTGCTCATTCTAACCGTTTTTTTTAACTGCTCAGTGTCATTATTATACATTTCTTCAAAACTTGATGCAAATAGTCCATTGATATCCCGACTTAAGTAAAGTGGTCTCACCCAAGACTCCCGGCGGGAATTTATTTTTCGCAAACATTCGCGAGTCTCGTACATCATTAGTGCAATTAAAATGACTTCAACCGCTTCTTTAGACAACATTTTAATTGCGATAGCTTTAAAAAACAAACACACTTTAAATTATATTTTCACTGCAAAATTTTCGCTTTGGTGATGACAATGAAAACAATAGATGTCAAAGCGTTCATTGTAGCAAGCATACTTTTAACGTGCGTTCTGTCAAACCAACGCCAACGCCAAAGCCAACGGGAAAGTTCTATGTGGACCGGCCTTAACTTTTCGACAAAAATAACTTTGAAGTTAACACGTGCGTGCAATCAATGCATTTGTACGTTTTTTTTGTTCAATGTGTCCATCTTTAAAGTGAATTTGGGGAAAAACTAAGACAGCTAGAAAACTGCGGTTTGTTGCATTGAAAATAGCGTAGCATCTACCATATGAATCGGTAAAAAAGTAAAGGTCGATTATTTCAACTCAAATGCCGACGGCAAATCACCAGCGAATTTGCCAATTGCATACTGCATATTTGCATAACTTTCACATTTTAGATTCACACAATTGTATCTCTCGCATACATATGGATGTACACAATATGTACATATTACATAAATTAATAATTATTTCGACTTCTATGCATGCATTTATTTTAAGTAATTAACCAGTTTTAAGAACAAAAACGCAAAAGCCATCAGCTTTTCGTCGTCTAACAAGAAAAAAATCCATTTACATTGATGAGCCAATTTTAGCCCGAACACAATGAAAACGACGAGCTACAAACCACAGCTCTCAAATTATTTTAACACGTACTCTTATGTAGATAATTATTTTGGCGACGACCGGGCTACGCGACGGCTGTGGTTGTGGCCAGATTAGATCTATTTCTATTTTTCTGGCGACAGATAACGTTCTTCCTCTTCTTTTATGTCAAACTCATACAAATTTATGATGTCGCTGCCGCGTTCAAATAAATCATGTCGCCATCGACAATGCATTTAGATAATGAAGATGACAAATTGGAAGCTGTGGTCCGTAGCTCGTCGTTTTCAATGTGTTCAGAACT
>NW_023458562.1:4291646-4295248 GCF_013731165.1 Rhagoletis pomonella | reverse complement strand
AAAAAAAGGAAAAAGAGAATTTTCTTCGAAATTTACATTTCAGGAAAACAACAATGTATTTGCCATATCCACTTATTAGAAAGTCGCATATGTAAGCACATATTTTTCAAACCAATCACAAAAGAAAAGATAAAATATTAATTACAAAAACTAAACTCGAAAAACGCTGACGACGATACAGGTTTTCCAAATTCTGAAACAACCAAAAGAATGGGAATGATGGATTCTTTGGAAAAAGCTATAGAAAACCTGGCACATCGTCAAGTTTCACACGCAAATATTTGTCGCCTCGAACTAGCAGTTATTTAGGCGCAGGTTTGATTTACGACCCTTTAAGAAACCGCCTGTAACTTGAAAAAACACTACTTTTTATTAAATATAATGTTCCATTTTTTAAATTCAGTCGTAAATAAAAGAAACATTATTAAAAATTGCTAACTTTTAAATTTTTTACGTAACTTAATTTCTTAAAAATACTTGACATCCGCATTCGCATCCGCGGATGTCTAAAATTCCGCATTCACAACATCCCTACTCTGTATGTTCTCTACACCCTGCAGGAAATGTATCTAACTATAAGCTAACTTTAAGTTGATTAGGAAGGAGCTAAAAGTCACTTATTATCTGTATATTTTCTTTGACGAAAGTTAACTATATTTCTATGGCGATGTCCGCGAAATAGTCATGGGTGGTTTACCTCTGCATTAGATGTAGTCAAAGGTGTTTACCTCTGCATTTGATGTAACTAACTTGTAACTAACTACACAAACATTTGTCCAAACGCGTAAAAAAAAACAATATCCTTCATTACTTGTCAACTAGTTTCAAGCTAGCTTTTTGAAGCTAGCTACAAGTTATATATATTATAGAAATCCCGCAAAAAAGCTAACTACAACTGGGTTATTTTTTATCAATTGATATTTTTTTTCTGCAGCAAAAGAAATACAAAATTTTAAAAGTTAAGTTATTGGGATAATTTATGTCGCTGCAATAATCTTATTAACCGTTATTTTAAATTACGGAGTTCTTAAGATTTTTTGCGGATTACATATTGAAAACAAGGTTGGTCTACTTTTTTCCAAAAGTTTAACTGATCAACTCGAACCAGAACGGGTCTTTTTGACCCAATGTTTAAAAAAAGGGCTTATAGATGGTTAAAATTTCCACTAAAATGTTAATTTTTCTAAAGAGAACCGAATGTAGTGTAAAATAACACTAATTATTACCAAAAAGGGGGAACTGCAGAAAACATTGCGTTGCGAGGGAGCAAAGCCTTCCTGGGGTTTGACCACCACTAAGGAATGCTAACGTAATTTTCACACAGTCACCTAGTACTTGTATACGTACGAGTATGTGGGACCCAAAAATAAAATAACTTACGAATGTAAAAATTAGCAAAAAAAGTTTTTGCTCTTTATTGAACGTCTGTTTAAAATAGTTAAAAAAAATACTCAAGTAAATCAACTTGTCTTTGTTTTATCTCTAATTATTGAGGAGTTAGATGGAATGAGTTAGATGAACAGAAGCTGCTTCTGTTAAAACAGCTTTCTGAGATATTGGCGTTAAAGTTTTCGATGTGATGTAACTTTCTTGTTGTTGTAGTAAAAAAGTAGTATTATTTGTAGTATTGGAAAGAGTTGTCTGCTGCGGAAAAAAATCCTTAGATTACCAGTATTCGACTCTAATTTAACAGTAATAAACGCTTTCGATCGAAAAATATGTTACCTATGTTTTTCTGAGTTACGCTCTTTTTGGAAAAATAAAGGAGATCATATTTTTGTCCAGTGGCCCAAATTATGCAAACAACTCCTTTAAAAAGTAATATTCATTTCGTAAAATTTGTTTTTATAAACGAGTAGTATTTAGTTCCTTCAAACGATGTATTTCAATGTACATACATCATGAAAATTTTGTACAAAATTTCTTAGGCGCTGAACGCCGCCGCCGCCGCCGCCGCCGCGCCGATAGTTTCGTAACTCGGCGGCGGCGCGTGAGGAATGAGAAAAATCGGCGGCGGCGGCGGCGTGGCTCGGCGGCGTATACCTCTAGTACATATCCAAAGCTTGGAGGGAGGTCAAGGTGGTATTTATTCCAAAATAAGGGAAGCTAGACCACTCCTCTCCAAACGATTTTCGACTAATAAGTCTCGCATCGTTCATACTAAAAACACTTGAAAGACTTAAGGTACTGGCCCAATGCAGGCTTGCTTTGCTTGCTTCGCTCCGAGAAGTGTCAAAAATTATTTGGAACATACTGAAATGTATAAAGGCTGGCCAAATGGCAGCTTTTCTTCACTTGCTTTAAGCGCCTCAAAGTTTTAAATAGACAAATGTTTTATTTGAAAGCGTTTTGTAGGCTTTTGACAAAGAAGCATGTTCCTGTTCAAAATACATAAATTCAAACAAAAATTTGCTTACTTAATTTAAAAAAAGCAATTCGAAATCAAATATAACATATCGTTATATTATAGTAAAAAATTGCAAAGCTCACTTTTACAAATTTTACACGAGAGGAAAAAACTTCTTATAGCTCTTCTTCAAGTAAATTGCTTTTTTAAGTTATAGTTTTTTTAGTAACTGTAGATATACATATGTATGTGTCATTACTGCCAGTTTTTTTAAATACAAACATTATTTCGCATTAATTTAAAAATAAATCTGAAAGTTTTTGATACATCTTCTTGAGTTTTCTAGGAAAACAATAATTAATGATGAGGGAACAGATATTGACTTTTCAACCAGAGAGCTGGTTACTTTGACAGCGTTTCAAGCCGTCATTCGGCCAAACAAGTTTTCAAACTAAATCAAAGCAAACTAAAGTCAGCAAGGCACCCAAATCAAGCCTGCATTGGGCCAGCGCCTTTATTGAACTATGCATTAGGGAAAATACTCCCATCCACACAATGGATATAATGCAGCATGCCTATCGTAAGGGCGGATCTGTCGATAGCACTTTCAACGAAATGGTCGGTACTATTGACAAGTCACTGATCAACAGGTAATACACCCTAGCCAGCTTCTAAGATATTTAGGAGCCTTTCAACAACGTCGAAACGGAAGCAATAGTAAGGCCCTGGAGAGGCGCCGATCCAGCAGTATATAGTTGTGGGGATGGACTTGATGCTGAAAAGCAGTGTAATCAACACGGCTGTATGCACAGGGTCCGTGGTTAGAACAACAAGGGGAACTCCTCAGGGAGGGGTGTAATCTCACCTGCTGTGGATATTGGTGCTAAATGAACTATTAAAAAGCTTTAAAGTTAGGAGAACGAATATAGTTGCCTACGCTGATGACTTGGTTATACTAGTTTCTTGCCAACAATTAGGGTCGGTTGCTCAAGGCCTGGTTGACACTAATCATCGGATAACATCGTTATCACCGTTTTCGACTCCATGCATATAACACGGTGTCGGTAACGTCGATAACGATGTTTAACCGGGGATTTGTGTCAAGCTTTTGCAGAAGTCTCCCGGGAACTAAGCAGCTCTGAGACCCTCATCATCCGTGATTCCAATAATTCAAATGCTTATAAAAAACGTGGTTCCTTTTTAACAAAATAACAAGATTTTAATCCGAGTCGGCTGGCAACCACAGAGAAAAAAA
>NW_023458562.1:4287130-4291546 GCF_013731165.1 Rhagoletis pomonella | reverse complement strand
TTAAGACCCCCCAAGTGAGGGAGTTCAGAAATGTACGAAATACATACAGGGGTGTTTACAACCAAAAACTAAGACTTTGTTGCCAAAGATACCTCCCCGCCATGCAGGTGGAACTGGATGGGCTGTTAATAAGGTCACTAAAGCCATGAATAGTTCTTTTTCAGCAGGATGTCCGGTTGTTCGATACAGGGGAAAAACCAAACCACCTTGGGGTCGAAATACGTGAATCCAATAGGACAATGTTCAATAAGGCCAAAGCCACGAAAGCAGTCACCGGGACTTGATGGAATACACCTGGTAGAGCTGCAGCTATCTCGGGGTATTATCTCTCCGTTCATTGCGGTTATTGTAAGAAACTGTCTTAACATGGGCTACATCCCGCTAGGCTGGAGAGAGACAGAAGTCTCCTTCATACCCAAGGTAGGTAGGTCCTCTTATACCAACTTAAGGACTTCAGACCCATCAGTTTTACGTATTTCCTCCTAAAAATTTTAGAGAGGATAGTGGATGATTATGTACGGGGTCTCTCCCCAGCGCAATATGCCCATACGAAAGGCAAAACCACGGAAAGCCTTGCACTCGCTCGTCGGGTTGGTGGAAAAAAGTTTATCAGATAAAGAATATACTCTGGTTGCCTTTTTATATATAGAAGGCGCCTTCAACAATATTAACGCAAGCGCCATAGAGGGTGCCTTAGAAGAGCTTGGAGTTGACCAGAATGTAGCGGTGCTGATTGAGGCTATACTTTTCAGCAGGATGATAACCACTAAGCTTGGCGCTGGTTGCACTAGAGAGGGGGGTTGCCACGTCGCAGCATATGCTGACGACCTGCCAATTGCCGTTAAACGCAAATACCCAAATACCCTAACAGATTTTGCCCTCTAACATGGTCACGCTTAGAAACTGGATAGAAAGTAGGGGACTCTGAATAAACTCCGAGAAAACCGAAGCAATTCTCTTTACAAGGAAAGACAGGCCTCCCCGCTAATCTTTATGAGAGTGGAGATATCCTAGAATGAGAAGGTTAGGTATCTAGGACTCATATTAGACAGGAAACTTACGTGGAAACCTTATATAGAGGAAAGAGTAAGGGAGGCCAACATTGCATTATACACTTGTAAGCAATCGGTCGGAATCAAGTGGGGGTTAACACCTCGTATTACACATTGGCTGTAAAAGAAGAGAGTGGCAAATGCCCAGACCATGGAGATGGAGGGAACTGAATTTTTACACAGATGGATCCAAGCTAGACAATAGGGTTGGCTACGGAGTTTTCTCTAGGAAACTAGGACTGGAACTATCCAGACCACGAATTCCAGACCACTGCAGTATTTATCTGGCAGAAGTTTTAGCTATAAAGGAGGTAGCTGTGTACCTTGGTACGCATGCCGTAACAAAGACTACGATTAATATTTTCTCGGATAGCCAGGCGGCCATTAAATAAATGAACATGGTAATGCTGAGATCGAAGGTTGCGCTGGAATGCCTCGCAGCTCTAACCGATATTACAGAGATATTGAAGGGAACTGGTACCAATCTACCCCTATGTGAAAACAGGGGCACTACTGGGATACCCATGGCAATCTTCAACTTAGAACTTCGAAATAGCATGATACAAGGGGTCAACGGGTCATGGCTATAGGAGGGCACTTGTAGAACAACCAGGCTGGTTTGGCCGCAAATAGATAAGAAAAAGACGAAAGAGTTGCTGTGCCTCTCAAGAGAGGATATTGCGAAGGTCACGGCTTGTGTAACCGGTCATTGGCTATTTGGCAGGCACTCTTCAAGACTAGGAATTTTCTCCCACGAATATTGAAGAAGTTGCAGAGATTAGGAAGAGGAAGAAACCATAGAGGACTTTTTCTGTAGTTGCCTAGCTTTGGCCCTTACGGAATTATCTCGCGTAGGAATTAAACCGATTGTACGCTTTATAAGAGCCTCAAATTGCTTCTCTGAAGAACAGAGATTCCCGTGGTCTGCAGTGGTACCACAATGGACCATCAAAAGGTCTTAAGTGAGTTGGTAACTTGAACCGACTGCCACATCAACCTAACCTAACCTAAATATTTCTTGCTTAGCACCATATAAAAAAGTGGTGACGTGTAAATGTGATATATGTACATATATTTTTACACATACATATCGATGGTTCTGTGCAATAACCACACAATTCAAAATTCAAAAAATAAAAACTGTTACTGCTGGTAAGTGGCTCATGTCTCTAATCCTTATCGAACCCATGTCTAATCTTTAGTAATTACTTTGGCAATCCTTACTGCTGAATTTAGCAAGGGTTGGTAATTGATTGGACAAGGATTAGAGACAAAAGACACTGAACAGTAGTAACACTTTCTATTTTTTGAATTTTGAATTGTGTATTTATTGCAGAGGACCATCGATATGTATGTACATACATGTGTATGTAATGTTGCATAACAAGCCAATTAATTCAATTATTTGTTTTATTTTGTTTTGTTAATTCCGTTACCTGAAATAAAATTGGAATCGGTCGGACTCTAATTACTAGACCAGGAAATAAAAAAACTAAATGTTGAAAATATTTCTTTAAGGAGCTAAGGAGCAAATGATTTTTTTAGCTCTTTGCTCCAGCTCCGCTCCCGCAAAAATCTGCTTAAGAAAATTTGGCTTAATAAATTTTTCTGGAGCATTTCTTAAGCTTTTTTTATATGAAGTTATTTCAGCTCTTTAGATCTGCGTACCACGCTTAAAACTACAAAAAGCCATAAATTAAATCGAGGTCAGACATTTGGGTTTGGCGATGGAGTTCACTTTAGGTAACCCCGAGGGCTCGATGCCTCGATGGGCTCGATTATGAAGAGGCCATCAAAGGTCATAGGGTGATTCTATGCGACAATGAATTCCCTAAGGAACTACTGCGAAGGAGCATACCTAAAATCAGCTCAAACTTAACTCGGTTAAGGGTATTCCGAGATCTCGCGACTGGGACAATATAACTGGTCTACAGCATTTCAAAGCACTTTAAGTAACATATAACCTTAAACGCTTTAAGGAATGTATGAGCTTATAAAATAATAACTTACGAATTCTGACAGGACACTGCAGGCTGAAATATCACCTGACTAAACTGGGAATTTACTCGCAGGAATGACGCTGATTTTGTAGGACGGATATCGAAACTGCACAACATATCTTGGAAATGTGTCCTGCACTGATGCACAAACTCAAAAGGAACTGGGGTGAATATTTAATAACGGCGGGCGTAGTTAAATCTAGAAATTTCGGCTAAAGTTTCTCTCAGAGACTGGGTTAATAGAAACACCGAGGAAGCTAGTAGTGTGGTCGGCCTACAAATCAGAGCACTTATTCTGACCCACATACTTAGTCTTCAATAGTAGTAATTGAATAATGAAATCTAGTAGTAATTGAATAGTCAAATTCTATCGCAATTTTAGGAAAACTAACCGTATTTAATTCAATCGTTTTGCTCGTGAGAAGCCTAGATTGGTACCAAATACATTAGCGAGCTATATCCGCGAGATCTGAGAATCGTAGGGACAGCATTTCTTACCTCAATTCTTCGTCTACTTGTTATTTGGCGCTGGAACCGCCTAAGCGCTTTTGGTCGAGTTCGACAAAGCACGCCAGTCGTTTCTCTTCTGTGCCAACTGACACCAGTTGGAAATGCCATCGCACCATCGTCAGCGGTACTCGCCGTCGCCAAAGCGCAAAGGCCCGTAAATCTTCCGAAGTATTTCCCCCGAAAACTCCAATAGCCGCCTCATTGGATGTTGTCATTGTCCATGCTTATACGCCATGATACGCATGATGAGTGACATAGTGGTTTTCATACGTCGAAAGAGAACTTTACGCTGATGACATTACTATCGCTGTTAATACTGGTCCCCAAGCAAGTGAAATCGTAACGGTCAACAGTGACGTGGGTGCCAAGGCGCGAATACGCTGATTGTTTGTTTGGTGATAGGAGATACTTTGTCTTGCCCTCGTCTACCACCAGACCCATTCGCTTTAGTTCTTCATACAACTTGGGGAAGGCAGAACCAACTTCTCGGTTTTTGCTACCGATGATGTCGATGTCACCGGCATATGCCACCAATTACAGGCTCTTATAGTAAATTGCTCCTGAGCGGCCTAGTTCTGCGGCTCTTATTATCTTCCCCAACATCAGATTTAAGAAATCACTTTGTCCGAAACCTCTTTGATATAAACCGACACGGAGGGGTCTTTCCCAATTCTGACCGAACTTGTGGTCTTGCTCAACGTAATTTTATACAGTCGTATTAGTTTTGCGTAGATACCAAATTCAGACATCGCGTCAAAATTACTATGTATTTCTTTTACAGCGCGTTTACATTAGACAATGCTGTCAAGACGATAAAGAAATACATATTCTTTCTTTCTTCTTTCTTCTTTTTT
>NW_023458562.1:4285690-4287030 GCF_013731165.1 Rhagoletis pomonella | reverse complement strand
TGCTCGCATATGTCGGTTTGTTGAAGAGTGCTCTCTGAGAGCAGGTGAGAGTCAGAAAGAAATACATATTAGATGTCAAAAATGCTGATAATTATCTCCGCGATGCAGGCATCCTGACAATAGTTGTGGCAATTCATTTTGAGCAAAATGTCGGACATGAACGTATGTATTATAATACGCATTTCGCGCGAGCTATTTAAGCTAAAAACCAGAGGTCCTCTCCACTTTGAAAGTGTCCCAAAATAACCGTCACTATTTAAGAGAAAAAATAACCCACAAAACAGAACAGGTGGTTTATTTTTTGTAGATTTGTGCTCCTCTCAGTGGGAAAGGGTTATTTGCAATCGTTTTCCGTTGCGGTTGGACACGGACACTTATCGCTGGAAGAGGAGAAATAAGTGTTAGAACGCGGTTACCCACGAACGTGTACGCAGGTACCCTATAAGTGCATAGAAACATATCAAATTTGCTGTTGATAGAGAGAGAGAGAAGCAACGTCAACGTCACGGCCATGCGATGGCAGGGTTGCGTGATTTTAAGTCCTTATTGATTTAAATCCACTATTAATTAAGAAATATATTTCATTTGTGATTTGGTTTGTTGAGCAAATAAAAAATACTTCTTCGAGATTTTGGAATCTTCGGGACTACTTCGGAATTTTTGGACTATTTCGGGAGTTTCGTGACTACTTTGGGATTTTCGGGATCCTTGGGACTAATTCGGAATTTTCAAGACTTTTTCGGGATTATTTTTGGTGTATCATATTATGAATGTGCACGCTCTCTTCTTTGTCATAAATGTTTGCACATGTATGTGTACTAGGAATGTCAATCCCGGGATTCCAGACTTTTTAGGGTCTCGAAAATCCCGGGATACTTGGAAAGCAATCCCGGGATTTTCGGTAATTGTAATTTACACTGATGGCAATAATAGAAACTCCTTTTGTTGACCAGTATTGGCTATATTTCCTTTTAACCGACTTCCAAAAAGGAGGAGGTTATCAGTTCGTCGGAATATATATTTTTTTTTTTATGTATGTTACCGCATAACTTTGCGCCACGTCAACCGATTTCAATAATTCTTTTTGCAACGGAAAGGTAGTGTCTCAGAGGTGGTCCATACTAATTTGGTTTAGATCCGATCATTGGATAATGAAATATATAGATATATATATTTTTTTTTTAAGTCGGGTTTTTTTTGCTAAAAATTACTTGTTTAATTTAATATTTAATAGTTTTTATAAATGTGCAGCTCATTATACATATAACACCGGGCGATAGTAAATTTGAAACCCAAATATCAATATATTCGCGAAACCTTGGGGCAAATATAGTAAAATT
>NW_023458562.1:4285486-4285680 GCF_013731165.1 Rhagoletis pomonella | reverse complement strand
TGTTGTGAATTTCTCTTCTTTCTTGCACAAGACGTCAAAATTATTGTATGCATGTATTAGTGAAAAAGTGTGCATGTATTGTTTTTGTCATGACGGTGTTGTCCATTGTAAACCCCAAGTTAGTGTTGTCGAAAGCGGCTTTTACTACGTTTATACGCACGTATTATTGCAAATAACCATTTGCAAAATGGTAA
>NW_023458562.1:4282309-4285476 GCF_013731165.1 Rhagoletis pomonella | reverse complement strand
TGCTCTTACGGCCGCAGGAACAAATAGCTTGCCAAACCATGTGGATTTTGGAAATTTGGACTTCATTTTCAGCTTACAACTTTCAGGGGCATCTTGACGACTTGCAGCAGTATAAAAATCTTGACCAGTAATAGCTTTTGAATTTTTATAGCAGTAGGTTTCGCAGTCCATAACAATGCAGTTGTATTTTTTAATTTAGAATTCATACAACTTCCGAATGCGTGATGTCGCTGTAACATTTTACTTTGCGCCTCGCTCTGGCGCTGTTTGAGCTGTAGAACATCTCAATGAAGCTTTCCGCTTTACCTTTTGTACGAAAAACTGCGATCTCCGTACGGATTTTGCAACATAACGCGACAAAATCTTCGGATCTCGCGAAAACGCACTGAGGACCTTCCGAGCACTGTTTTTATTACTTTGACCATGCTAACCCCCGCTCCCTGGTTTTCTCGTAACTGTCAGGCCTTATTAGTACCGATTAAAACCCTGCAAACTGTCGAATAGTGCACTCTTTAATTTTTTAGCAATTTTACGTGTACTTAAGGCCGGATCATTTATAAACTCGTGCAAAATGGTTTGTCTCGTTTCTAGCTCGGTTGCAATTTTTAACTCAACTAGGAATCAAATTCAAATGAAATTTCTTCTACGTTCAACTAAGGTCATGGTCAACTTATGGTATTTGAATTTCAAAATATTGAATTCGTTTTGGGTAAGTTATAAGCTTCCCAAAGTGTCGCAGTTTTGGTGTGTTCACCCTTTACTCAACTTTATCAACCACGTTGGTCGGTTTGAACATGGTCATAAGAGGTTTATGCTACCAAAATGGCACTTAGCTGCCAGTACTTGGGCGTAAAACTATTTTTTACCATTCGAACTTGTACATAAGTACCTAATTATATGTTTAGTTCCGGCAGCTTGTAATTTTCTTTAGGATTCGAAGCACTTTTATTTTCTTTATTTTAAATATTCGAAAAAATCAATAGCTTTGTAAAAATGTATCTTATGTTATTATTTATTCGCTATCAAATTTATAATTACAAATAAACGTAATATATAATATGATATATTATATGTATATATATGTACGTAATTATATGTACAATGGATATACGCTAAACAAAATTCTTAACCTTATTTCCCACTAGATGACAAAGGTTTTTCATAAATACGTAGTACATACATGCATGCATTTTTGTTTTAAAAATATATAAAAAAATATGTTTACATACATAAAAAGATACATACTAAGGAAGAAACCACTAAAAGGTTTTATCTCTTGGAAATTTTAACTAGGTAATATTATTAATTAGTTAAGAGAATTAAAAACACGAAATGAGAAGGGTTTCCACATACATACATTCATAAAATTGGGGCATTACAAAATATGACCAGAATAAGGAAGATACATACATACATACTTAAGTAACTATTGGTTGTTTTTTGAAAATCCAATAAAAACAAATTGCGGTTTAGTATGCTAGTGACCTTTAGCCCTTCTTTTAGATATGTTATGTATAAATTTATAACGATATCTGTCAATTATGCCTCATAAGGAAATTTATCTTCTTTGCAGCTTTACCAAATTTTTGAAGCAACTGTAACAGAAACACAATAACTTAGCAACGTAAGCAACCAAAGCCAAGCTTGATGATTGTTTTTCCCTCTGGATATAGATATTCCTTTTGTTTTTTCAATGCAGAAAACCTAAACATTTTAAAGTAATTTTTATAGCATTTTTATTTGTTCTAGTTATGACGTCCTTTTTCTTAGTGAAAAGAATTATGCATACAGAATCATCGACCCATACTTATAGTATGTAGCTTCAGAGCCAATAAAAACAACTATGTCCTTGAGAAAATATTGAGACATATCGGCTTTTCTTTGTAAACATTTAATATTTTCTTAATAACTAGTAAAAACATACACATACAGTAGCGTGGGCCGAAAATCTGCTTTTTTAGAATTTTGAATGGTAATAGCAAAAATATGGTTCATTATGCTTAAAAAAAAATCCTGTGTGAAATGTGAAAATTTTTTGTCAATATCCTAGGCTCGCCCAAGTCCTACAAAGTTCAAGTACTAAAGAAATTTTTTTTCTTGGCTAACGTCAGTTCTCTACAAAAAAAGGTCCATATATCAAATTATGTAGGACTAATACTTTCGAAAATTATTGCAATTTTAGTAAAAAAAATGTAATAATTAATTAATTTTTATTTTTTGAGCATATTGAACCTTGATGGACTTGGGCAAGCCCTAGATATTGGCCAAAAAATTTCAAATTTCACACAGATATTTTTTTTAAAGCATAATGAACCATATTTTTGATTTTATTCTTCTTCTTTTTTGGCGCTGTAACCGCCTAAGCGATTTTGGCCGAGTTCAGCAAAGCACGCCAGTCGTTTCTCCTCTATGCCAACTGACGCCAATTGGAAACGCCAAGTGGAGCCAAGTCCTTCTCCACCTGATCTTTCCATCGCAGTGGGGGCCTCCCTCTTCCTCTGCTACCACCAGCGGATTCCGAATTGAATACTTTCAGAGCTGCAGCGTCGGTGTCCATTCGAACGACATGACCAAGCCAGCGGAGCCGCTGTATTTTAATTCGCAGCACTATATCCATATCGTTGTAAAGCTCATACAGCTCATCGTTCCATCGTCTGCGGTACTCGCCGTCGCCAACACGTAAAGGCCCGTAAATCTTTCGCAAAATCTTTCTCACAAACACTCCAAGAGCCGCCTCATCGGATGTTGTCATTGTCCATGCTTCCGCGCCATATACCAGCACGGGCACGATGAGTGACTTATAGAGCGTGGTTTTCGTAAGTCGAGAGAGGACTTTACTCCTGAATTGCGTACTCAGTCCAAAGTAGCACTTGTTGGCAAGAGTGATTCTACGTTGGACATTATTATCGGTGGCATTATTATCGGTGTTAATGCTAGTTCCCAAGTAAACGAAATTCTGTACTTTCTCGAAATTGTAACTGTCAACAGTGACGTGGGTGCCAAGGCGCGAATGTGCTGTTTGTTTGTTCGATGACAGGAGATACTTCGTCTTGTCCTCGTTTACCTCCAGACCCATTCGCTTTGCTTCCCTATCCAACTTGGAAAAGGCAGAACAGACTCCGCGGTTTTTGTTACCGATGATGTCGATGTCATCGGCATAAGCCAGC
>NW_023458562.1:4280316-4282209 GCF_013731165.1 Rhagoletis pomonella | reverse complement strand
ATCGCTTTTGTTATTTCTAAATGTTTATTTATTCAAAATTATTTTAGCTAAATTTTTATTTTATGTTAATTTATATTAGGTTATATGTCTTTCGTTTCATTAATTTAATTATTTTCATTCATTATAGTTGAATTTATGCTCAGTTAATATTTTATGTTAATTTATTTAATTTATATATTTGCTTATTATTATATTAAAATGTTGTGTTTATTTATCCATTGAAGATGGTAGGTTATTTTATTTCGATTTACTTTACTGAAGTAGATTCAGTTTGTTTATTAATTGAATTCGATTTCGTCTTACTGAATTGTACTCTAGCTTAATTCCTATTTTCTATATGCCCATACGTATATGTCCATAAATGTATGTATACAGGTATGTGCCCTGCAAAAAATGGGACTAATCCGGGATGACTCCGGGAGCAATCGCAAAGGAGCATGCGACTAATACCGCCTTTGATCTCTTTATATGGAATGAACTGATCGCTTTTGTTCGAGCATGTCCTAAGAAGAGACTAATTGTTCACCTTTACACCCGAACGGGTATAAAAAGCGACTAGTCACTTCAAAAAATAAAAATAAAAATTTGCGCCAGCTGAGATTCGAACCGGGGAGCTCAGTTTTGTTAGGCGAATACTCTCTCTGTGTGCCAACGCCGCACATGAAATTTCATTGACTAAGTGAGTACATATCATTAAATCGTTAATAGTACCCGTTAGAGATGAGTTGGGGACTAATTGATCTCCAGTTATACCCATAAGGGATGAGTCGAGACTAATTGAGCTCCATTAGTACCCGTATGAGACTAGTTGGGACTAATTAATGCCAATTGTACCCGATTGAGAGTAATCTCGGAATACTTTTTTTAGAGATT
Source organism: Rhagoletis pomonella (assembly GCF_013731165.1). Classification (NCBI taxonomy): domain Eukaryota; kingdom Metazoa; phylum Arthropoda; class Insecta; order Diptera; family Tephritidae; genus Rhagoletis; species Rhagoletis pomonella. The sequence goes on along the minus strand of NW_023458562.1, from coordinate 4,281,336 downwards.
AGTCGCAACATTTTTTGCAGGGTGTACATATATGTGTACGTGTATGTGTTCGTGTATGTGTTTATATACCCTGCAAAAAATTGTGCAGAAGCGAGTTACAGCATGACTTACATGACTTAGCTTCGAGGAAAAGCCATGCAAAGTTGGACCCCGGGCAGTCTGCGGGCGGTCAAGGTTTTACCCTATCGCTAAGTTTAATTTTTGCAAAAACGTGTATGTATAAAAATGTTAGGAAAAACGTGATTATTAATATTGAAAAAAAACTACTTTACTTTCGGATCGCTCTTCGTGACGGATGACATTGTCACGGCCGGATATCAGATGCATGGAACCTACCGATCGGTTTGCCATTCCAGTCCTCTAAATCGTACAAAGCATTGCTTACCTTTCGCAGAACACGACACTTGATATATTTAGGTAAGAATTTAGCATTTATGCCTTGCTTAAAATTGCTAAGAGCGAAGTTTTTCCGGAATACTTCTTGTCCTTCCCGGTAATTCACAACCCGCGTACGTTTGTTGTACGTGTTCGCTGCTCTGTCTTGCGCTAGCTCAAGGTTTTTTCGTATGTGTTCGCGAATGTTTGCTAACTTGTCAGCTCTGCTTGTAACAGGGACTTCGTCTTGTCTTAGCCTACCCAGTTTCTCCAGTATGTTATAGGCTGACGCATGTTGTATCATATTTTGTCCGAATAACGCGTAGTAAGACGAGCTCTGATTCGACGTATGATAATCGCTTCTTAAAACCGACAGAATTTCGGGAATATGTTTGTCCCAGTCCATGTGATCTTGCTTGTCCTTCAGGAATATTCTAACTTTCGAAACAATCTCTCTGTTCACTCGTTCAGAGGCGTTAGCCTGCGGTGAGTATAACCCCGTCTTAATGTGAACAACCCCATAGTTTTCAAAAAACTGCTGCATCTCCTTCGAAATGAATTGCTTCCCGTTATCACTATGGACGAATTGAGGGACCCTGAAAGCTGGAAAAATCTCTGTACTAAAGAAGCTAATTACGTTTGCCG
>NW_023458562.1:4274470-4280216 GCF_013731165.1 Rhagoletis pomonella | reverse complement strand
ACAAGCAGAGCTGACAAGTTAGCAAACATTCGCGAACACATACGAAAAACCTTGTGTTTAAGCCGCCGCTTAAACTAAATTCAGCGGCCGTGCGTGCATCCTGTGGCCGCAGCGGTGTGAAGTTCGAAAAATGATTAACGAGCGCGCACGGCCGCCTACCATCATCGTACCAAATGATGCCAAAGTTAGTTCAGCTATTAATGTCGGACATCGCGCACGCGCCGATTTAGCATTAGCATTTGGTGATTCTTACAAGAGTCAATAATAAAAACGCTTGTAAATTAACTTCAATTGTGGTGTACAAATAAACACAAAAATATTTGAATATCTGATCTGAAACAAAAACCTTTCCTTTATCGGAAAAAGTTTGTGTGCGTAAAGAGGTGAGTGCGAAGGGACCAAGCGAGAAAAATTCATGATCCTTCGCAGCCAACCCTGGCCTAGCTCCAAAAAAATAAAATAAATTAATAAAAACTACAAAAAAAAATCGGTACTCGTACGACCGTAAAAACACAACAAAAAACAACTTTAACAGTGGAAAAAAAGCTATAAACTAATGTGCACGTATATACATACATATACGAAAAAAAAAACTGAGAAACTAAGTGCAAAAACAACAAACAAAAGTGTAAAAAGAGTGCACGTACATTTCGAAAACTCAAAAGTGAAAAATAAAATAAAATTTTGGAAAAAACAAATAAATAATTAAAATACTTATGTACATTTAAAAAACCAATCGAGTGAACAACATCATCATCAAACCAAACAAATTGGCCTACATACTTCAGCCAAGCAACCGCCACCAGCAGTCATCAACAACATCAGCAGCCATCAACAGCATAAGCGGCAGCAACAAACACGCACCCAAATAATGGCCGCTCTACCCCCTGAGCGCTGCAGTTTCTCACTCCCATTTTCCACAACGGGAGTAGATTTTGCTGGGCCATTCCAAATTAAAGCATCGGTGCTAAGATCTACAACCCTTATCAAGGGATACGTTGCAGTTTTTGTCTGTTTTTCCACAAAGGCAGTGCATCTCGAGCTATGCTCGGATCTTACAACCGAAGCTTTTCGAGCAGCATTCGCCCGCTTCGTTGGAAGACGAGGTTTTCCCTCAAAAATGATGAGCGACAATGGAAAAACGTTCATTGGCGCCCAGCGCGCAACAGAACGCAACTTCGTTAAATTCCTTAACGAATGTTCCGCAGACATTGTCAAAAAATATGCCCCTCAAGGCATCAACTGGCAATATATACCACCCAGCGCCCCCCACATGGGCGGCTTGTGGGAATCTGCAGTGAAAAGCTTTAAAATCCATTTAAAGAAAACCGCAGCAACCCACAAGTTCACCTTCGAAGAATTCACGACGCTTCTGGTGCGAATTGAAGCAGTCCTCAACTCGAGGCCTCTATCCGCACTTTCTCAAGACCCAGCTGATATGACAGCACTTACTCCGGGTCACCTCCTTCGAGGTGCACCGCTGTTGGCCATTCCCGAGTCTAATGCGGAAAACCTCTCTCTACTAAACCGGTGGGAGAAAGTCAAAGCACTTCACCACCAATTTAGTCGCCGGTGGAAAGAAGATTACCTCAAAGATCTTCAGAAGAGATACAAGTGGAAAACCCCACAAAGCGATCCTCAGCCAGGCGACATCGTCGTGATCAAAGAAGATTCACTCCCCCCCACCGAGTGGCGATTGGGACGAATCGAAAACGTTCGCCATGGCCCTGATAACCACATACGTGTCGTGGAAGTCCGTACACAAAATGGAGTTATCACGCGGCCACTTGTCAAACTATGCTTCCTTCCAAAAGCACAATAGATAATTCTATACATATTTTCCTTCTGCGTATTAAGGGTCTTAACTTCCCGTTTAAACATTGTACCCAAGTACTTCTCGTTTCTCTGCCTTTGCTTCTACTTCCAGATCGAAGACATCATGGCAGCACGGAAGGCGTGCCCCCTGGCTCCAACGGCAGAGACAGACAACTGCCTACAATGCCGGCTCTGCCACCGTTACCACGCATTGCGGACGTGCCCGGCCTTCAAGGCGATGAAGCCGCCGCAACGGTTGGGAGTAGCCCGCGCGCAAGGCTACTGCGTCAACTGCCTTGCGCTCACCCACACTACCGGGGAACGCGACTCGCCGGGTAGTTGCAAGACCTGTGGCTTAGCGCACCATACGCTGCTGCATGTGGCAGCTAACAGGCCCGCGCGCACAGGCCAATGAAACCAGCAGCCCAACCGGGCCAAATCGACATCATGCAAGCCCATCAAGCGGAGGGCACCGCCGAAGAAAGGTGGGCAGAAGAAGGCGCAGAAGAACCCGCGCAACCAGGCGCCGCAACCGCCGCGCAAGAAGACCGCCCAAAGGACGATCGCGCACACTCCCCAAGGCCTACAAACGGCCAATTTCCAGGGCCGCACCACCCACCGCGTCCTTGGCAACACGATCCGCGCCCTGAAAGAGCTGCAGGAGACGCTCAGCAACGCATTCCTGCAGGGCGGGGACGATGTTTAAGCCGCCGCTTAAACTAAATTCAGCGGCCGTGCGTGCATGCTGTGGCCGCACCGGTGTGAAGTTCGAAAAATGATTAACGAGCGCGCACGGCCGCCTACCATCATCGTACCAAATGATGCCAAAGTTAGTTCAGCTATTAATGTCGGACATCGCGCACGCGCCCATTTAGCATTAGCATTTGGTTATTCTTACAAGAGTCAATAATAAAAACGCTTGTAAATTAACTTCAATTGTGGTGTACAAATAAACACAAAAATATTTGAATTTCTGATCTGAAACAAAAACCTTTCCTTTATCGGAAAAAGTTTGTGTGCGTAAAGAGGTGAGTGCGAAGGGACCAAGCGAGTCCAAGCTAGCGCAAGACAGAGCAGCGAACACGTACAACAAACGTACGCGGGTTGTGAATTACCGGGAAGGACAAGAAGTATTCCGGAAAAACTTCGCTCTTAGCAATTTTAAGCAAGGCATAAATGCTAAATTCTTGCCTAAATATATCAAGGGTCGTGTTCTGCGAAAGGTAGGCAATGCTTTGTACGATTTAGAGGACTGAAATGGCAAACCGATCGGTAGGTTCCATGCATCTGATATCCGGCCGTGACAATGTCATCCGTCACGACGAGCGATCCGAAAGTAAAGTAGTTTTTTTACAATATTAACAATCACGTTTTTCCTAACATTTTTATACATACACGTTTTTGCAAAAATTAAACTTAGCGATAGGGTAAAACCTTGACCGCCCGCAGACTGCCCGGGGTCCAACTTTGCATGGCTTTTCCTCGAAGCTAAGTCATGTAGGGCTGTAACTCGCTTCTGTAACTCATCCCTACCGAGCATTCCTCTGCTGGTAGAGAATATACGTCATTCTCTGCTACTCATTAGACAGAGAACAAACCGGCGAGTTCCTATATGAATTCGCTCAGGTAGAGAATCGGAACAGAAACGAGCTACTAGACTAGCGGAGGGGCCGTACTGTGAAGACCGACTAAGTTCAGCAATTGGGGGGTGGCTAACTCTAGCCAACGAATGTGAATAGAGTATATTTTTTTTTCTCTTACTGTCCTTTTCACTGGGCGCTTTGGCGGTCGGGGACAAACCGCCCAGTATCCTCCCCGAGCATCTATATTCATAGGACGTTCACGCGCGCTCCCACCGGGAGTCATGAACTGCCTGACAATCCGCACTCCCAGTAGGATGGTTTTTTGTTTGGGAGTTTTGACGAGTTCTCCTTATGAAAATGTCTAATGCCTTTTGGAGTTTTGACGAGTTCTCCTTATCAAAATGTCTAATGCCTTTCGGAGTTTTGACGAGTTCTGCTTATCAAAATGTCTACTTCATTTCGGAGTTTTGACGGAGTAATGACGAATTTTATGTGCGTATTTTTTGTGTTCAATATCTCAGATGTTCTTTTGCAATTTTTATATGTACTTATGTATATGTATGTGTATTTGTTCCTTTACTTACTATCATATATATATGTATGTATTTATATTTTTGTAACAGATAATAAATTAAACACGCCCCTGAAGATGCTAAGAAGATTAGCGAAATGTTGGGCCGTAAGTGAAATAACGTCGTTTTATTTACACTAAAAGAACAGATCAGACAAGCCTATCACAAACTAAAAGATTTTCATAAAAATAAAAATTTTCGCCAGCTGAGATTCGAACCGAGGTGCTCAGTTTTGTTAGGCGAATACTCTCTCTGTGTGCCAACGCCGCACATGAAATTTCATTGACTAAATGCGTACAAATTATTAAATCGTTAATAGTACCCGTTAGAGATGAGTTGGGGGCTAATTGATCTCCAATTATACCCATAAGGGATGAGTCGAGACCAACTGACCTCCATTAGTACCTGTATGAGACTAGTTGAGACTAATTAATGCCCAATTGTACCCGATTGAGAGTAATCTCGGAATACTCTCTTTAGAGATTAGTCGCACAATTTTTTGCAGGGTATATAAACACATACACGAACACATACACGTACACATATATGTACACCCTGCAAAAAATTTTGCGACTAATCTCTAAAGAAAGTATTCCGAGATTACTCTCAATCGGGTACAATTGGCATTAATTAGTCCCAACTAGTCTCATACGGGTACTAATGGAGCTCAATTAGTCTCGACTCATCCCTTATGAGTATAATTGGAGATCAATTAGTCCCCAGCTTATTTTAAACGGGTACTATTAACGATTTAATGATATGTACTCACTTAGTCAATGAAATTTCATGTGCGGCGTTGGCACACAGAGAGAGTATTCGCCTAACAAAACTGAGCTCCCCGGTTCGAATCTGAGCTGGCGCAAATTTTTAATTTTATTTTTTAAAGTGACTAGTCGCTTTTTATACCCGTTCGGGTGTGAAGGTGAACAATTAGTCTCTTCTCGAACAAAAGCGATATTAGTCGCATGCTCCTTTGCGATTGCTCCCGGAGTCATCCCGGATTAGTCCCATTTTTTGCAGGGCACATACCTGTATACATACATTTATGGACATATACGTATGGGCATATAGAAAATAGGAATTAAGCTAGAGTACAATTCAGTAAGACGAAATCGAATTCAATTAATAAACAAACTGAATCTACTTCAGTAAAGTAAATCGAAATAAAATAAACTACCATCTTCAATGGATAAATAAACACAACATTTTAATATAATAATAAGCAGATATATAAATTAAATTAATTAACATAAAATATTAACTGAGCATAAATTCAACTATAATGAATGAAAATAATTAAATTAATGAAACGAAAGACATATAACCTAATATAAATTAAAATAAAATAAAAATTTAACTAAAATAATTTTGAATAAATAAACATTTAGAAATGACAAAAGCGATGGCCACAATAATAATATAATAAAATATAAATAATTAAAATAAAATCGCGAAAATATGAGACGGAAACCAAAACGCTATACAAACAAAAAACAGAAAAGAAGAAATAGAAAATTAAAAAAAAAATCATTAAATATTTAAAACGAAATCGCAACCCTAATACCTGAATTTACTTACCCGCATTACTTAATTTAACTTTTGTTAATATACTTACCTGACCTACCATAAATATACATACCCCTTACCTGCTTAACTCAATTCAATTGTTTTGTAATATACTTACCGGATTTTCCTACCTGATTTTGCTACTGGACTTACCGACCTGACTGAATTACCTATTAAATTGACTGCTTACCTACACGTAGTTAATTATAC
>NW_023458562.1:4272763-4274370 GCF_013731165.1 Rhagoletis pomonella | reverse complement strand
ACAAAAATCATTAAATATTTAAAACGAAATCGCAACCCTAATACCTGAATTTACTTACCCGCATTACTTAATTTAACTTTTGTTAATATACTTACCTGACCTACCATAAATATACATACCCCTTACCTGCTTAACTCAATTCAATTATTTTGTAATATACTTACCGGATTTTCCTACCTGATTTTGCTACTGGACTTGCCGACCTGACTGAATTACCTATTAAATTGACTGCTTACCTACACGTAGTTAATTATACTTACATACCATAGACTTAAGAGGTACACCTACTTAGTTATTAAACGTACTTACCTTTTTTTGATGTTAGGATTTAGATTTTAGTTAGCTTTTAGGAATTAATATTAAGAAAATGAATTGTTAATAAATTTATAAATATAAATGGGAATGCTGCTTTTTCTTCCTAATTAAGAAGGCATATAGGGACTTTATATTATGGGGCTACTGAAACTAGGGTGCGCCAGTAGCCACGGATGAGGGAGGGCCAGCAGCAGGAACCACACTACGAGCGGTGGTGCCTTATATTCGGCCTTTGTTTTATTGTTGGTTCATTTTCGTTTTTTTTTACATTTTCTTTTCGTAGTTTTGGATTTTCAGTTCATTTTAAATATTTAAATTTAACGTTTCTTTTTCAGCTTTTTTTTGTGGTAACGGAATTTTTTTTGAATTTATGATTTTTTTTGTCTGGTCAGGGTGACTGGTCCTGACTGGCACATTAGGCTTCACCATCCCGCAAGACCCAGGGGGGCATGTGATTGCCGCCCCTTGCTGCGTTGCGGCGGGATGAGTGGAGCTGAGTGTGCTGGTTCGGATTGGTCCTCTTGGTCAGCAACCGAAGGCTTCTCCGAGACTTCACGTCACGTCCTCCGGAGTTTTGTATTCACCCGGTGAGGCAGTGCTAAACGCACTTAGTTTTTTGTAGTTTGACTTTTTTTCTCCAACTTTTGTTCAGTGGTCCGATATGTCGGCATGGGAGTTGGGGAAAATGTGTCCGCTAAGTGGGGTTTAGTATAAATAGATTTTTTTGCCGAATATTTTTTTTGTTTTTTCACCTTGCGGTTTTTTTTTGAAAAAAAAAATAAGTGATAGTAATAAATATATATAGTTAAATTTTTCTTTAGGGCCCCAGCTAATTCCATAGGTCTGCGCTGGCGCTCCTGAGCGCCTACGTATCGCGATGGAGTGGGCTGGAAATCCAACCAGCGCTGACTATCGGGGTCTCAGTCACCCCACATGTCTCAGGGGGGCATGGTTAACTGCCCCTTGCTGCATTGGGGTGGGGTGCACTGAAACCGAAAGATAGCTCAGCAGAATTGTACACGAAGGCCAGTACACCCTTCAAGTCTAGAGGGGCATTCCATTGTGCCGGCTTTGCATTGCGGTTGGGTGTGCTGGACCAAATAGCGACTTTTGTGTTTGTTTTTGTACCTTATTTTTTTCACAGACTACATACACGTACACATATATGTACACATACCTGTATACATACATTTATGGACATATACGTATGGGCATATAGAAAATAGGAATTAAGCTAGAGTACAATTCAGTAAGACGAAATCGAATTCAGTTAATAAACAAATTGAATCTAC
>NW_023458562.1:4271653-4272663 GCF_013731165.1 Rhagoletis pomonella | reverse complement strand
TTAAATTTAACTTAGAATCTATACGGTACTGCATAAATAGCGAATTGACAACAATTGACAAACATTGAAATGCTCATATACATATAATATATAATATATATAATATATATAATATATATAATATATATATATATAATATATATATATATACACATACACGAACACATACACGTACACATATATGTACACATACCTGTATACATACATTTATGGACATATACGTATGGGCATATAGAAAATAGGAATTAAGCTAGAGTACAATTCAGTAAGACGAAATCGAATTCAGTTAATAAACAAACTGAATCTACTTCAGTAAAGTAAATCGAAATAAAATAAACTACCATCTTCAATGGATAAATAAACACAAGATTTTAATATAATAATAAGCAAATATATAAATTAAATAAATTAACACAAAATATTAACTGAGCATAAATTCAACTATAATGAATGAAAATAATTAAATTAATGAAACGAAAGACATATAACCTACTATAAATTAACATAAAATAAAAATTTAACTAAAATAATTTTGAATAAATAAACATTTAGAAACAACAAAAGCGATGGCCACAGTAATAATATAATAAAATATAAATAATTAAAACAAAATCGTGAAAATATAAGACGGAAACCAAAACGCTATACAAACAAAAGACAGAAAAGAAGAAATAGACAATTAAAACAAAAATCATTAAATATTTAAAACGAAATCGCAACCCTAATACCTGAATATACTTACCCGCATTATTTATAGTTTCTTTTTCAGCTTTTTTTTGTGGTAACGGAATTTTTTTTTGAATAACAAACATAACAATTTACATAATGAATGTATGTGTATAACGCTAGGCGCACATTGCATCCGATAGGCCGACCGATTTCGGCCAAACAATTTGACCGTCGGAACTGATGCGCACACTTAACCAGATTATTTGCCGACCGTATTTGTACACACAACTCCTAGTGTTGATGATACTATTTAAAATCACCCCTGGTGACTTGCCATTTCT
>NW_023458562.1:4269815-4271553 GCF_013731165.1 Rhagoletis pomonella | reverse complement strand
TACCTCTTAAGTCTATGGTATGTAAGTATAATTAACTACGTGTAGGTAAGCAGTCAATTTAATAGGTAATTCAGTCAGGTCGGTAAGTCCAGTAGCAAAATCAGGTAGGAAAATCCGGTAAGTATATTACAAAACAATTGAATTGAGTTAAGCAGGTAAGGGGTATGTATATTTATGGTAGGTCAGGTAAGTATATTAACAAAAGTTAAATTAAGTAATGCGGGTAAGTTTATTCAGGTATTAGGGTTGCGATTTCGTTTTAAATATTTAATGATTTTTGTTTTAATTTTCTATTTCTTCTTTTCTGTCTTTTGTTTGTATAGCGTTTTGGTTTCCGTCTTAAATTTTCACGATTTTATTTTAATTAATTATATTTTATTATATTATTATTGTGGCCATCGCTTTTGTTATTTCTAAATGTTTATTTATTCAAAATTATTTTAGTTAAATTTTTATTTTATGTTAATTTATATTAGGTTATATGTCTTTCGTTTCATTAATTTAATTATTTTCATTCATTATAGTTGAATTTATGATCAGTTAATATTTTATGTTAATTTATTTAATTTATATATTTGCTTATTATTATATCAAAATGTTGTGTTTATTTATCCATTGATGATGGTAGTTTATTTTATTTCGATTTACTTTACTGAAGTAGATTCAATTTGTTTATTAACTGAATTCGATTTCGTCTTAATGAATTGTACTTAATTAGCTTAATTCCTATTTTCTATATGCCCATACGTATATGCCCATAAATGTATGTATACAGGTATGTGTACATATATGTTACGTGTATGTGTATATATATATTATATATATACGAGCATTTCAATGGTTAGAAAAAAAAATTCACTATTTATGCAGTACCGTATAGATTCTAAGTTAGATTTAAGTTAATTTTAATTATTTTATAAATTCCTCATTTTTTTCTCTTATATCTTGTTTGTTTTTTTTGTTTAAATTATGGTTTACTTCTAATCTACTTCTAATTCTGTTCTTGGTAAAAATTCTTTTTTTCTTGTCTTTATAATTTTTCTTATCTATAGGTTACAGTTCTACATATTTCACATTGTGTATGGCCCGAAGGACTCACCGCTTGTTGCAGCAGGCCAGTGGTATGGGCCCTGCTGTTGCTGTCGTTACTGGTGGTCGGATCGGGTATGTTGCTGGACACTGCGGCAGCCGATGTTGTTGTTGGTGTTGGTATTGCTGGTTGTTGTTGTCCGGGTGTTACAATAGCCGCTGCAATGGCGGTGGTGGTTGCTCCTGGTTCGCTCCGCTGATATGGCGGTTGTGGTGCCGCGCGTCGTGCTGTCGAGCCGCGCGTCGTGGTGCGCGCTGATATGGCGGTGGTGCTTCCGCTGATATGGCGGTTCCGGTGCCGCGCGTCGTGCTTCCGCTGGTCGCGGTTGTAGTGCCGCGCGTCGTTCTGCGCACTGATATTGCGGTTGTAATGCCGCGCGATTTTGATTCCGCTGATAGGGTGGTGGTGCTTCCGCCGATATGGCGGTTGTGGTGCCGCGCGTCGTGCTTACGCTGGTAGGCGGTTGCAGTGACACGCGTCGTGCTGCGCGCTGATATGGCGGTGGTGCTTCCGCTGATATGGAGGTTGTGGTGTCGCGCGTCGTGCTTCCGCTGGTAGGCGGTTGTAGTGCCGCACGTCATGGTGCGCGCTGATATGGCGTTTGTGGTGCCGCGCGTCGTGCGTCCGCTGGTAGGCGGTTGTAGTGCC
>NW_023458562.1:4268425-4269715 GCF_013731165.1 Rhagoletis pomonella | reverse complement strand
ACCTTTTAAAAACTCTGATCTGAGGCTCGTAACTAGTAATTTTTTTTGTTTCTCCAGCAGATTCCGCACCAATTTGCGCATATAAGCGCGCAGCACGAAACGCGGCACTACAGCCGCCTACCAGCGGAAGCTCGACGCGCGACACCACAACCGCCATATCAGCGGAATCACCACCGCCATATCAGCGCGCAGCACGACGCGCGGCACTACAACCGCCATATCAGCGGAAGCACGACGCGCGTCCCCACAACCGCCATATCGGCGGAAGCACCACCACCCTATCAGCGGAATCAAAACGCGCGGCATTACAACCGCAATATCAGTGCGCAGAACGACGCGCGGCCCTACAACCGCGACCAGCGGAAGCATGACGCGCGGCACCACAACCGCCATATCAGCGGAAGCACCACCGCTATATCAGCGCGCACCACGACACGCGGCTCTACAACCGCCTACCAGCGGAACCACGACGCGCGGCACCACAACCGCCATATCGGCGGAAGCACCACCACCCTATTAGCGGAATCAAAACGCGCGGCATTACAACCGCAATATCAGCGCGCAGAACGACGCGCGGCGCTACAACCGCGACCAGCGGAAGCTCGACGCGCGACACCACAACCGCCATATAAGCGGAAGCACCACCGCCATATCAGCACGCACCACGACGCGCGGCTCTACAACCGCCTACCAGCGGAAGCACGACGCGCGGCACCACAACCGCCATATCAGTGGAAGCACCTCCGCCATATCAGCGCGCAGCACGACGCGCGGCGCTACAACCGCCATGTCAGCGGAAGCACGACGCGCGTCACCACAACCGCCATATCAGCGGAGCGAACCAGGAGCAACCACCACCGCCATCGCAGCGGCTATTGTAACATTCGGACAACAACAACCAGCAATACCAACCCCAACAACAACATCGGCTGCCGCAGAATCCAACGACAAACCACCAGTAACGACAGCAACAGCAGGGCCCATACCACTGGCCTGCTGCAACAAGGGGTGAGTCCTTCGGGCCATACACAATGTGAAATACGTACAACTGTAACCAATAGATAAGAAAAATTATAAAGACAAGAAAAAAAGAATTTCAACCAAGAACAGAATTAGAAGTAGATTTGAAGTAAACCATAATTTAAACAAAAAAAAAACAAGATATAAGAGAAAAACAGGAGGAATTTATAAAATACAGAAGTTAAGCAAAAGAAATAAGTACGAAAAACTAATTAAAATTAACTTAAATTTAACTTAGAATCTATACGGTACTGCATAAATAGCGAATTG
>NW_023458562.1:4266982-4268325 GCF_013731165.1 Rhagoletis pomonella | reverse complement strand
GTAGATTCAATTTGTTTATTAACTGAATTCGATTTCGTCTTACTGAACTACTCTAGCTTAATTCCTATTTTCTATATGCCCATACGTATATGTCCATAAATGTATGTATACAGGTATGTGTACATATATGTGTATGTGTATATATATATTATATGTATATGAGCATTTCAATGTTTAGAAAAAAAATTCGCTATTTATGCAGTACCGTATAGATTCTAAGTTAAATTTAAGTTAATTTTAATTAGTTTTTCGTACTTATTTCTTTTGCTGAACTTCTGTATTTTATAAATTCCTCCTGTTTTTCTCTTATATCTTGTTTTTTTATTGTTTAAATTATGGTTTACTTCTAATCTACTTCTAATTCTGTTCTTGGTAGAAATTCTTTTTTTCTTTTTTATAATTTTTCTTATCTATTGGTTACAGTTCTACATATTTCACATTGTGTATGGCCCGAAGGACTCACCCCTTGTTGCAGCAGGCCAGTGGTATGGGCCCTGCTGTTGCTGTCGTTACTGGTGGTCGGGTCGGGTTTGTTGTTGGATTCTGCGGCAGCCGATGTTGTTGTTGGGTTTGGTATTGCTGGTTGTTGTTGTCCGAATGTTACAATAGCCGCTGCGATGGCGGTGGTGGTTGCTCCTGGTTCGCTCCGCTGATATGGCGGTTGTGGTGCCGCGCGTCGTGCTTCCGCTGGTAGGCGGTTGTAGAGCCGCGCGTCGTGGTGCGCGCTGATATGGCGGTGGTGCTTCCGCTGATATGGCGGTTGTGGTGCCGCGCGTCGAGCTTCCGCTGGTCGCGGTTGTAGTGCCGCGCGTCGTTCTGCGCGCTGATATTGCGGTTGTAATGGCGCGCGTTTTGATTCCGCTGATAGGGTGGTGGTGCTTCCGCCGATATGGCGGTTGTGGTGCCGCGCGTCGTGCTTCCGCTGGTAGGCGGTTGTAGAGCCGCGTGTCGTGGTGCGCGCTGATATAGCGGTGGTGCTTCCGCTGATATGGCGGTTGTGGTGCCGCGCGTCATGCTTCCGCTGGTCGCGGTTGTAGTGCCGCGCGTCGCTCTGCGCACTGATATTGCGGTTGTAATGCCGAGCGTTTTTATTCCGCTGATAGGGTGGTGCTGCTTCCGCCGATATTGCGGTTGTGGTGACGCGCGTCGTCCTTCCGCTGATATGGCGGTTGTAGTGCCGCGCGTCGTGCTGCGCGCTGATATGGCGGCGGTGCTTCCGCTGATATGGCGGTTGTGGTGTCGCGCGTCGAGCTTCCGCTGGTAGGCGGCTGTAGTGCCGCGTGTCGTGCTGCGCGCTTATATGCGCAAATTGGTGCGGAATCTGCTGGAGAAACAAAAAAAAA
>NW_023458562.1:4263310-4266882 GCF_013731165.1 Rhagoletis pomonella | reverse complement strand
ACCTACACGTAGTTAATTATACTTACATACCATAGACTTAAGAGGTACACCTACTTAGTTATTAAGCGTACTTACCTTTTTTTTTGATGTTACGATTTAGATTTTAGTTAGCTTTAAGGAATTAATATTAAGAAGATGAATTGTTAATAAATTTATAAATATAAATGGGAATGCTGCTTTTTCTTCCTAATTAAGAAGGCATGTAGGGACTGTATATAATGGAGCTACTGAAATTAGGGTGCGCCAGTAGCCACGGATGAGGGATGGCCAGCACCAGGCACCACACTACGAGCGGTGGTGCCTTATATTCGGCCTTAGGTTTTTTTTGGGTTCATTTCTTTTTATTTCTGAGTTTTAGTTGGTTTTTGTTTATTTTGATTTTCGGTTTATTTTAAATATTTAATTTAACGTTTCTTTTCCAGCTTTTTTGTTTGTAACGGATTTTTTAAATTTTTTGTTGAGTTTTGAATTGTTGTGTGTCCGTCCGTTAGGATGTTTGACAGGCATGACTTTTCTCTGCAATGGCGCAGGGAACAGTGGTGAAGGCAGGAACCCAGCCCAGCCGACATGACTAGCCATAGTGCACCCTATTGTGTCATGCCGCCTGCATTCACTGCTGCTCCCATCGTATGCGTACCATAACAGATGGCGCCCAACGGAGTAATCTGAGGTCTGGTCAGGTTGACTAGTCCTGACTGGCACATTAGGCTTCACCATCCCGCAAGTCCCAGGGGGGCGTGTGTTTGCTGCCCCTTTCTGCGTTGCGGCGGGATGAGTGGAGCTGAGTGCGTTGGTTCGGATTGGTCCTCTTGGTCAGCAACTGAAGGCTTCTCCGAGACTTCACGTCACGTCCTCCGGAGTTTTGTATTCACCCGGTGAGGCAGTGCTAAACGCACTTAGTTTTTTTGTAGTTTGACTTTGTTTTTCTCCAAATTGTTCAGTGGTCCGATATGTCGGCATGGGAATTGGGGTAAAATAGTCCGCTAAGTGGGTTTAGTTTAAATAGTTTTTGTAGTAGTTTTTTTGCCGAATCTTTTTTTTTTTTGCGACTTGTTTTTTTGGACAAAAAAAAAAAATATATAAATTTTTCTGTTGAACCCAGCTCACTCCATAGGTCTGCGCTGGTGCTCCTGAGCGCCTTCGTATTGCGATGGAGTGGGCTGGGACTCCAACCACGATTGACTATCGGGGCCTCAGTCACCCCACATGTCTCAGGGGGGGCATGCGTGATTGCCCTTTGCTGCATTGCGGTGGGGTGCACTGAGACCGAAAGATAGTTCAGCAACTAGTACGCGAAGTGCAGTACACCCTTCAAGTTTGGAGGGGCATTCCATTATGCCGGCTTGGCATTGCGGTTGGGTGTGCTGGACCAAATAGCGACTTTTGTGTTTGTTTTTGTACCTTAATTTTTTCACACACTACATAGTGCCTTTCTAATATTAGGGGGGGTCAGCATTCCCATTGACTCTTGAAAAATACATATTTCCCACATATATAAAAATTAAATCCCCATTGAACTTTTAATCCACGTATATGACCACGTATATTTAACTAACAACCTTATCCGCTTATGTACTTACTAACTATATATTCTGATTAATTTTTTTTTTTGCTTTCCGCGCGTACATTTATATTCAGTACGCGGACTGAATAATTATTGATATTTTCGTTTTTTTTTTTTTGTCGCGAACGGGTACGGCAGTATCGCGCCAATTAGCTAAATCTCTTTATTTTTTTTATTTGAAGACTTTCTCGGACGTTTAGTTAGGCTTTAGCTAACAAAGCAAGCCATACTTAGCATTTTTTTGGGATTTACAATTTTGGTTGAGCTCTGGGGGAGCCAAGCTTTACGCACTTAGGTAGACTTTTAATTTAGAATTTGCCTTGATCTCAGGCGCAAAATTTCCTGATTTATCAATTGTCTTTGACTCAGCTTATGGAACAGCAGCTTATGCAAACGCGCAGTGCGTCAGTTAGAGGTAGCGGCGCAAAGTCAAGAGGTGCCGGGAGGAATACCAGACCCGCTATGCCAGCAAATAATCATCTGGTGATGCATTCACCTATTGCTGACCATACTGGAGGAGTTCCACCTCCAATTCCGATGGCCAATCCCGCTCCGGGACTTAAGGTTGATAGCCGTCAAAGTTCAAATTTACTTGACACCTCACCACCTGGGACTTCGGTCCAGAATGTTTCCGCTACCTCCATGACTATGCTTTCGGGAAGACAGGAAAATGATAGGTCCTTGCCAGGGAATGCCGGTTTTGATGAAGGTGTTGCAGAAGGTAGAAGTAGACGTTCTAATGGCGGAGCGCCCGCAGGAGATTCGTGGGTAGGAGTGCTTCATCGGCTCTTACGTACTTCGCAAGAAGAAATGAGAGCTGAAATGAGAACAATGCGGGAAAATATGAACGCATTAAGTGCAGTGGTAACTGTATCTCAAACTGCACCCAATGGCCCTAGGGACTTTGCTTCTATCGGACGCAATCCGACACAAGCCACTTTGAATAACCGACCAAATTTCACCACTAATATTGTCATTAGGCCACAGGATTGGAAGGTATCCTATGACGGCACCGGAAGCATTTCCGATTTTCTCTTCAAGCTAAATACGTTGTGCGAGCGCACACAATGCACAGATGAACAGTTGATGGCAAGCTTCCTCCTCTTTTTGTCAGGGCGAGCTGAGGAATGGTATTGGTTGTTCACTAAGCAGATTCCAGATTCGACTTATCCCTTTTTGTGTTATTCTATCAATCCGGAATTCGGCACCTTAAAGAGTGACCATGAGATCATGATGGAAATCTCAACGCGTCGTCAGAAGGCTAATGAATCGTATGATACGTTTCATACAGATATATTTGCCTTGAACGCTAGACTAAAGGAGCCGATGTCTGAGAACCTGTTGATGGACATATTGAAGAGGAACGTTAACAGAAGCCTGAAGTTGATGCTTTTCAATGCTGGTGCGCAGACCCTACATGACCTACGTGACGTTGCTAGGAAAGGCGAACAGATCCTGAAGGAAACCAGGAGCTTGGTACCGAACTATTCAGGACGGCATGTCAACGAAACCATGGCTATTACACCGGATGAATGGACAGGAGGCATGGATGGAGAAGTGGATCCACAAGTGGAAGCGCTGAATTTCCAGAGGACTAAGAAACCGGACTACTCAGGAATACAGTGCTGGAACTGTGACAAGATGGGACACTCTTAAATCTATTGCGAGGAAGCGATTCGGAACGTGTTCTGCTTCAAGTGTGGACAGAAGGGGGTGGTCACGCCAAGATGCCCCAGAGATCATCGGAGACAGGGAAACCGGAACCCGAGCAAGAAGGCAATCAGGGATTCTCGTTCGGCACCCTAGCCCCCGAAGCAGAGAGTACAAGAGCAGCAACCTCCTGTACTAAACCAAAAAGTAAGCCAGTCCCAACCAGAACCGTTCGTTTGCATGGAGATGTCAGTAGTTCGGAGAGTAATACCTCGAGGGTTAAACCACGGGTCATCATAACTTTCCCAGATAGTTCCGATAGTTCTGATTCCGAGTGTATGTTTTCTTCTACAGCCAA
>NW_023458562.1:4257412-4263210 GCF_013731165.1 Rhagoletis pomonella | reverse complement strand
GTTAAGCTCGAAAATGAGGATAATCTACTTACATGTGAACCTAGTATTATTTTACTTTTGCCAGCCAATTAACAATAAATCCGAAATGGCGTATTAAAGATTATAAAATAGGACTTCCACTTCGATAAATATTCGAAAAAACTAGTGAAGACACCGATTGGAATGAGTGGAGCGTGAGTTTTCAAGTAGTTTTCAGCGAAAACTGGTTTTCGTTAGACAGATTTTACATGGACGAAAACACAAGTTTTAAGTCGAAAACCAGTTTTAGCAACGAAAACATGTTTTCGATGTCGGTCCGAACATGGTATTATCCAGAAAAGTCGAAACTAAGGCGACTATGAATAGCTTTAGTTGTGACTTAGAATAGTTTCGACTTAGTTGAGTACTAAATATGACTATGAAGATGCGCCTATGAATATGCGCCAATGTGTTAGTTTCCATCACACAATTCTTGTAGGGCTTGTTTACAACAAACACATCATTTTGACATTAGGAACAGTGTTGCCAGGTCTCAGGCATGAGAATACGTCCCTCTTGGTCTGAAAAGTCGTCATTTCCTAAAACGTCTTTTCCAAATGTATGCACACAAAATTGTTCTTATTAAACTTTTATTGTATACAAAGGTACATATATATGTACGTAAGATATATTAAAATGTCATTTCGACAGATCACATTTAAAATTCCTTAGAATCGAATTCATTAGAATTGCTCAATATGGTGAATACCTCTATTGTAAACTGGTTTGAGATCGATAACACAGGCCGACATTTTTCAGACCCTGGGATCAGCTTACACTTTTCCAAAGGTTTTTGATGCGTTGAATCTGAATCCAGAATCAGTTTTGCTCGTTTGGCTCAGGGTTTTCGAGATATTTGAGCCTAAACATGCGAAAACCCCGACTTTTTGCTATATTCATCATGTATTTTCATCAAGAATAGTTCGTTTTTTAGAAAATTTAATAAACCATTTGAAAGTAAAAAATTTCCCCTTGATAATGCTGTTTAACTCAACGAGATATCTTGTTTTAAACCTGAGATATTGTCCATTATGAGTTTTGCGACATTACTTCTTTGCACAAATGCTTGAAGGATACAACACGAAAAGAAACAGATTTATGGTATACCTTTAGGCGTCTTTATTTTGTTATGGTACGCATACGATGGGAGCAGCAGTGAGTGCAGGCGGCATGACACAATGGGGTGCACTGTGGCTAGTCATGTCGGCTGGGCGGGGTTCTTGCCTCACTACTGTTCCCTTCGTATGCGTACCATAACAGATGGCGCCCAACGGGGTAGCCTGAGGTCTGGTCAGGCTGACTGGTCTGACTGGCACATTAGGCTTCACCATCCCGCAAGTCCCAGGGGGGCATGTGATAGCTGCCCCTTGCTGCGTTGCGGCGGGATGAGTGGAGCTGAGTGTGCTGGTTCGGATTGGTCCTCTTGGTCAGCAACCGAAGGCTTCTCCGAGACTTCACGTCACGTCCTCCGGAGTTTTGTATTCACCCGGTGGGGCAGTGCTAAACGCACTTAGTTTTTTTTTAGTTTGACTTTGTTTTTCTCCAAATTGTTCAGTGGTCCGATATGTCGGCAAGGGAAATGGGGAAAAATAGTCCGCTAAGTGGGGTTTAGTTTAAATAGCTTGGTTTAGTTTTTTTGCCGAATATTTTTTTTGCTTGTTTTTTTCCAAATTTGTTTTTATCAGAAAAAAAAAATTGTATGCAAATAAATTTTTCTTTAGGACCCCAGCTCTCTCCATATGTCTGCGCTGGCGCTCCTGAGCGCCTACGTATTGCGATGGAGTGAGCTGGGACTCCAACCACGACTGACTATCGGGGTCTCAGTCACCCCACATGTCTCAGGGGGGCATGCGTGACTGCCCTTTGCTGCATTGCGGTGGGGTGCACTGAGACCGAAAGATTTCTCAGCAAACTTGTACGCGAAGTCCAGTACACCCTTCAAGTCTGGAGGGGTATTATTTAAGATGCCGGCTTTTCATTGCGGTTGGGTGTGCTGGACCAAACAGCGATTTTTTTTGTTTGTGTTTTACCATATACTTTTTCGTAGACTTGTGCCTTCTTAATGTTAGGGGGTCAGCATTCCCATTGACTTTTGAAAAACACATATTTAAAAATACATATTTTCCATACTAACAAACTTATCCGCTTATGTACTTACTAACTATATATTCTGATTGATTTTTTGTTTGCTTTTCGCGCGTACATTTATATTCAGGACGCGGACTGAATAATTATTGATATTTTCGATTTTTTTTATTGTCGCGAACGGGTACGGCAGTATCGCGCCAATTAGCTAAATCTCTTTATTTTTTTTTATTTGAAGACTCGGACGTTTAATTAGGCTTTAGCTAACAAAGCAAGCCATACTTTTTCGGATTTTCAATTTTGGTTGAGCTCTGGGGGGCCAAGCTTTACGCACTTAGGTAGACTTTTAATTTAGAATTTGCCTTGATCTCAGGCGCAAAATTTCCTGATTTATCAATTGCCTTTGACTCGGCTTATGGAACAGCAGCTTATGCAAACGCGCAGTGCGTCAGTTAGAGGTAGCGGCGCAAAGTCAAGAGGTGCCGGGAGGAATACCAGTCCCGCTATGCCAGCAAATAATCCTCTGGTGATGCATTCACCTATTGCTGACCACACTGGAGGAGTTCCGCCTCCAATTCCGATGGCCAATCCCGCTCCGGGACTTAAAGTTGATATCCGTCAAAGTTCAGATTTACTTGACACCTCACCACCTGGGACTTAGGTCCAGAATGTTTCCGCTACCTCCATGACTATGCTTTCGGGAAGACAGGAAAATGATAGGTCCTGGCCAGGGAATGCCGGTTTTGGTGAAGGTGTTGCAGAAGATAGAAGTAGACGTTCTAATGGCGGAGCGCCCGCAGGAGATTCGTGGGTAGGAGTGCTTCATCAGCTCTTACGTACTTCGCAAGAAGAAATGAGAGCTGAAATGAGAACAATGCGGGAAAATATGAACGCATTAAGTGCAGTGGTAACTGCATCTCAAACTGCACCCAATGGCCCTAAGGACTTTGCTTCTATCGGACGCAATCCTACACCATCCACTTTGAATAACCGACCAAATTTCACCACTAATATTGTCATTAAGCCACAGGATTGGGAGGTATCCTATGACGGCACCAAAAGCGTTTCAGACTTTCTTTTTAAACTCAATACGTTGTGTGAGCGCACGCAATGTACAGATGAGCAGTTGATGGCAAGTTTCCACCTATTTTTGTCAGGGCGAGCTGAGGAATGGTCTTGGTTGTTCACTAAGCAGAACCCAGATGCGACTTATCCCTTCTTGTGCTATTCTATCAAGCGGGAATTCGGCACCTTAAAGAGTGACCATGAGATCGTATGATACGTTTCATACAGACATATTAGCCTTGAACGCTAGACTAAAGGAGCCGATGTCGGAGAACCTCTTGATGGACATATTGAAGAGGAACGTTAACAGCAGCCTGAAGTTGATGCTTTTCAACGCTGGTGCGCAGAGCCTACATGACGTACGTGACGTTTCTAGGAAAGGCGAACAGATCCTGAAGGAAACCAGGAGCTTGGTAACGAACTATTCAGGACGGCATGTCAACGAAACCATGACTATTACACCGGATGAATGGACAAGAGGAATGGATGGAGAAGTGGACCCACAAGTGGAAGCGCTGAATTTCCAGAGGACTAGGAAACCGGACTACTCAGGAATACAGTGTTGGAACTGTGACAAGATGGGACACTCTTACATCTATTGCGAGGAAGCGATTCGGAACGTGTTCTGGTTCAAGTGTGGACAGAAGGGGGTGGTCACTCCAAGATGCCCCAGAGATCATCGGAGACAAAACGCGAAAGGGTGTCCGGCACAACATTCAATGATCCTTTACTAAAATCGGGAAACCGGAACCCGAGCGAGAAGGCAATCGGGGATTCTCGTTCGGCACCCTAGCCCCCGAAGCAGGTAGTACAAGAGTAGCAGCCTCCTGTACTAAACCAAAAAGTAAGCCAGTCCCAACCAGAACCGTTCGTTTGCATGGAGATGTCAGTAGTTCGGAGAGTAATACCAGTCCCTCGAGGGTTTCACCACGGGTCATCATAACTTTCCCAGATAGTTCCGATAGTTCTGATTCCGAGTGTATGTTTTCTT
This sequence comes from Rhagoletis pomonella, assembly GCF_013731165.1. Lineage (NCBI taxonomy): Eukaryota > Metazoa > Arthropoda > Insecta > Diptera > Tephritidae > Rhagoletis > Rhagoletis pomonella. The sequence goes on along the minus strand of NW_023458562.1, from coordinate 4,259,051 downwards.
CTACAGCCAAACCTCTGCAGGTTCGAATTCTTAGGCCTTCACGTAGGGATGTCGCATGCCAGACTAAATTCCCAGTTAGTTTAGAGCAAAGAGAAAAGGATTATGAACGGATAAGGGCGAATATTTTCGAAGAAGAACCAAAACTTGTAGTTTCAGAAAATGTTTTACAGTGTAGGGAAAGATTTTCTAGTCGAGTAAATATGCGTAAACTTTGGCAAAGCACTAAAAATCTTATAACGCCAGACGAACGACCGCTAGCAAAGATTAAAATACACGATAGTTTCGTAGTGGGTCTATTAGATTCCGGGCCAAACGTTTCCGTTCTTGGAAACGGATGCGAAGATTTCCTAAAGAGAAACAATTTGAAATATCATTATTTGCGCGCGTTTGTTTACACGGCTGGTGGAAATCAGCAGAAAATACTCGGGTCGATATCGTTACCGGTCACTTTTAAGAACAACCCGATTTTAGTAAAGAATTCGTGATCCAATGTGATGCATCCAAAATAGGAGTAGGAGGCGTGTTATTCCAGCTCGATGAGGAAGGAGCAGAGCATCCCATAGCCTTTGTATCGAAGAAACTTAATAATGCTCAGCGAAATTGACTTGGCATCACCGGAATTCGACGGCGTAGAGTACTCGGAGCTTTTTGAAATAATTAAAAACAATCAAAAAGGGTTACCCGATCTACGCATAGTCGAAAATAGAGTTTACAAAAGAGTGATGTTTCGAAGAGGTGTGGAAGAGGAAGAGGATTCGCTCTGGCGTTTGTGGTTACCGGAAGGTCTGACGGAGCTCGCAATCAAATACTCACATGATACCAATGCTAGTTACCATGGAGGTTGGCATAAGACTTTAGAGCGTGGTCGGCAGAAATATTTTTGGCCGCAAATGGCAAAGGACATACGCCTCTATGTAAACCGTTGCGAAACCTGCAAAACCGTGAAAGCCACCAATAAAATGTCCAGACCACCTATGGGCAATGCCTTCGTATCTGAGAGGCCATTCCAGCGTCTTTATTGCGATTTCTTAGCACCCTATCCAGGATCCAAGTGAAGAAACCAGTTTTTGTTCATAGTGCTAGATCATTTTTCCAAATATGTATTTTTGAAGGCGATGCAAAACGCGACGTCGGCAAATGTAATTAGCTTCTTTAGTACAGATATTTTTCCAGCTTTCGGGGTTCCTCAATTCGTTTATAGTGATAACGGGTTTTTTGAAAACTATGGGGTTGTTCACATTAAGACGGGGTTATACTCACCGCAGGCTAACACCTCTGAACAAGTGAACAGAGAGATTGTTTCGAAAGTTAGAATATTCCTGAAGGACAAGCCAGATCACATGGACTGGGACAAACATATTCCCGAAATTCGGTCGGTTTTAAGAAGCGATTACCATACGTCGATTCAGAGCTCGCCTTACTACGCGTTATTCGGACAAAATATGATACAACATGCGTCAGCCTCTAACATACTGGAGAAACTGGGTAGCCTAAGACATGACGAAGTCCGAATTACAAGCAGAGCTGACAAGTTAGCAAACATTCGCGAACACATACGAAAGAACCTTGAGCTAGCGCAAGACAGAGCAGCAAACACGTACAACAAACGTACGCGGGTTGTGAATTACCGGGAAGGACA
>NW_023458562.1:4254759-4257312 GCF_013731165.1 Rhagoletis pomonella | reverse complement strand
TTACTGGTCACTGAAGAGAAACCAAATCAGCATTTTGGTTTGAAACACCTAGTTTTTATTAAAATTTTGTAAGAAGTGAAATATTTTGAAAAATTTTAATAAACATACTCTAAACATGTGATTTTATATGTAATTGTTTTGTTTTTGCACCCAATAACTTAATTTTTCGCAATCCATTTGGTACTTTTCACCTGACATCGGACGAGAAAAATAAACACGTTTGAATTTATCGTCACTGACGGACGTCAACGGCCGATGTCGGTTCGGTTATCGGTTTATGTGTGAGAGCGCTCATATAATTACAAGTGTTTATTCATATCGCCCGCCTATAGCCGATGTCGGCCGAGCACACTCCGCTGATGCCGGCTGCAGTGTGCGCGTAGCGTAAGTGCGCGTGTAGAGAGAAAACTTATTTCGTTTAAGAATTTAACGAAGAAATGAATGCATGAGAAATTCTCAAGGAATTTCGTTTGATATTATACATATAATATACATGATATATATATGATATGATATACGTGATATATAATATATGTACATGATAATATACACATACATTTATTATGTAAATAAAGACGCCTAAACGTATACCACAAATCTATTTCTTTTCGTGTTGTATATTTCAAGCATTTGTACAAAGAAGTAATGTCGCAAAACTCATAAACTTCAGTGGACAATATCTCAGGTTTAAAACCAGATATCTCGTTGAGTTAAACAGCATTATCAAGGGGAAATATTTTACTTTCAAACGGTTTATTAAATTTTCTAAAAAACGAACTATTCTTGATGAAAATACATGACGAACATAGCAAAAAGTCGTGGTTTTCGCATGTTTAGGCTCAAATATCTCGAAAACCTGGGCCAATCGAGCAAAACTGATTCTGGATTCAGATTCAGCGCAACAAAGTCCTTTAGAAAAGTATAAGCCAGTCCCAGGGTCTGAACTTTTTTTTAAATTTTGTAGGCTTTTGTAATATACAAATCATTTTATACATACATTTGTGATCAGCTGATTAAGTCATCAACATTTTGATGGATTTTGGGCTGTTTTTCTTTTGTTTATTTAATGTTTATTATTTTTCCATAAAAGCCTAGCTTATTATATAACAAACACAATATAAATTCAAATTGCAAACTTTGCGCAAAAATTATAAAAAATTTGCCAACTATCAGCTGGATTTTCAACTTTTTATTCAGATCTTTTGGATTTTTTTTGAGTATGCAGTTTGATAGCACATTAAATTTCAGAGCAATAATTTGCGAGTTTTAAGTTGCTAAAAAATCGCGTTGATTCTTAATATTTTTTTTTCTTGTAGACATTTGGTTAGGTGGTCGGGTGTCAAAAATGCTAAATTACGTTCTGCTAAGAAGGAAAATAGCAATATTTCAGCCTTTTTTGCGTTCATTACATTTTCAATGAAGTCTTAAAAAAGTCACCGGCATAAAAGTAGAATACCTACAATTCTCAAATTAAAAACATTCATATGGGGATCGATAGAGATCAGTGAGGTGAGCGTAACGATATATATATATTTTTTTTGCGAAACAACAACTACAACAATTATTAAATTTCAAAGTTCAAATTAAGCATTTTTTTAAATTAATATTTCTCGAAAACCTCTTCATGGATTTGATATTTGATAGAGAATTTAATTCTCTTTAATTAGATATACATATTTATACATTTACCTTTTATAGTTTTCACAAAAATCTAATTAATGTGGAAAAAACTTTTTTGTGTTAAATTATTAAGGATTTATAAATATACTCAAAATGGATAGAATACGAAAAATCTTTAACTTGGAATACATATTTCTATATTACTAGTTCAAATTTTCCAATTTTATGTTTATTTCTGCTATTGGCATAAGTATAAATAGGTACAGGTACAATACAATTTTAGGTAATATTAATTATTTTATATTTTACGTCTGGTAACCATGGGTATTTCATAATAAATACCTTGAAGTAACCGTTAAGCTCGTACGGTGTATTAAAAGTGTGAACTTAAATGTTGTGTGTTGGAAGAAATTACAATAATGGAGAAGTTAAATTTATTAAAGTTTTATCAATGGTTTGACTGCAAGGACGAAGGTTCGCTTAGTATGCGAGCCCTTCAATTTCTTCAGGATTGATACCATCCCTACTAGACAAACCTCACGGAAAATAAAGCTGAAATTAGTCAAGAACGCAGAACGTATACTTAAACGCAGTCTGTATACGCAGAATTTTGCCGATTACTGGAGCCCTCAGTGTTGCTTATTACAGTGTTGCTACTCATCAATGCCTTTTCATAAACTTACCTTTTCAACTACAATTATTCGTGCTATCATAGATCGTAGCCAGTGGCGGATCCAGCGGGGGAAGGGTTTTGGGGGTTAAACTACGTGTCAGTCAGTGGCGGACCCACGGGGTGTGTTTTAATATGGCGCATATGTACCTTATGTACCTTATTCAATAGTAAATTTCAAATATATTAAATGTATTTTAAATAGGAAATTATAACTTTTTTTTTTGTCAATGTTATTGTGGCTTGTTAACATTTTATTTTTA
>NW_023458562.1:4251226-4254659 GCF_013731165.1 Rhagoletis pomonella | reverse complement strand
TACTAAGTAGAATTCTCCTTTCTGTGTTGCCGGAAAAGAAGGGCGGACGTATTTTTGCGCAGAACTTTTCTCTGCGTAGGCGGCTTTCAGCCGCGCTTAGGGATTAAAACCCTTACTAAGTAGAAGTAAATAATTCATATTAGAAAAAACGAAATTATCCATATGCACACTTTCGTTAGAAAACCGAAATAATGCATAAAACAAAAACCGAAATAATGCATGCATGCACAATTTCAGTTCAAAACCGAAATAATGCATATGGCAAAAACCGAAATAAAGCATACATGCACAGTTTCGGATGAAAACCGAAATAATGCATATGTGAAAGACGAAGGTATGCATACATGCACAGTTTCGGTTGAAAACCGAAATAATGCATATAACAAAAACCGAAATAATGCATGCATGCACAGTTTCGGTTGAAAACCGAAATAATGCATATGAAAAACCCGAAGTAATGCATACATGCACAGTTTCGGTTGAAAACCGAAATAATGCATATGAGAAAATACCGAAATTATGCATATGCATACTTTCGTTTTAAAAGCGAAATAATGCATATGAAAAAAAACGAAGTAATGCATACATGCACAGTTTCGGTTTAAAACCGAAATAATGCATATGGTAAAAACCGAAATAAAGCATACATGCACAGTTCCGGTTGAAACCGAAATAATGTCTAAATGCACAGTTTCCATATGCGCAATTTCGGTGCCCCTGTTGCTATCATAGATCGTAGCCAGTGGCGGATCCAGCGGGGGGAAGGGTTTTGGGGGTTAAACTACGTGTCAGTCAGTGGCGGACCCACGGGGTGTGTTTTAATATGGCGCATATGTACCTTATGTACCTTATTCAATAGTAAATTTCAAATATATTAAATGTATTTTAAATAGGAAATTATAACTTTTTTGCCATCTGCAAAACTGACGATGTGGCAACCATCTATAGAAGGAAGAAATCAGCTGACACGGAAAAATCTACATTCCGCAGATTTCTGCGCTACGGGCTACAACTACAGAAAAATACTGCGGTGTTGAGTTTTCATTTACATGGCGCTCTGGTAAGACAGCTCGTGTCAGCTGACTCGGGATTACGTACCGGTAGGTTTACCTTCTTGACTAATTTCAGCTTAATACATACACACCAGTGGATCACAACCAGTGTTGCCGTTTTAGCCCTTTGGTGGCTAGATTTAGCTACCACATACTTTTTTTGGCCACACAAATTTAAAATTGCTCCTAGCCCTTTTTTAGCCCTTTTTAGAATTTATTCATACTTGGCATGAACAAGTTGTATATGCTTAATTTGTTTTTTTTTTGCAGTTATGTAAGAGATGAATTTTTAAACTAAGAAAGACTGATATATACATATGTATTGTATGTTCCTTACGCTTTTATAAATACATACTGTAAAAGTATTGGGGCTGTTAATTATTTGTTAACGATTTAACTATAGTTTAAAATAGATAAGTTCACGGCCCTTAATATGCTGAATTTGTTAAATGACTCATCAAGTCGATTGACCGTGTATGTTCTTGTGGTGTGATTGTACCAGCATGCTGGTGTCGTTAGTGGTGAAATTAGCTCAATTTTCTAAGTAAAAAGTATTTTGGCGGAAATTTCTTGCACTATATGAGTCAAAGCCGTGTTTGTGGAAGATTACGTTCACGATATTGCAGATGCGAATTACAAAAAAAACAATGTTTAACAAAATGCTAGAAAAATTATGAAATTTCGGATCTAATCACTTCGATCTTTCCTCGACCTCATTTGTAAAGAAATAAATATTGTACCAGCATGCTGGTAAGTTATATGCTTCGAGCCTGATGGTACAATCACTTGATGGAACCAGCAAGCTGGTGTCGTATATTTCCCCTTTTATACAAAAAGGTTTTTGGTTGGATAAAATATTGGCTTTTTTTTCCAAACTTCATTGTTTTTTTATATCATTCTTATTGTGTATACTTATATATGTATTGTAACGACAGCCTTCTAGGTTAAATGCAACTCCCACTGCCACAATGTACCTGTGCATGTATCTAAACATGTATATAGGCAATGTATGCACCCTGTGTAAAAGGGACCCGTGTTGCTTGAGTCGATTCGTTTATATGCGTATGTGAGGAAAGTCAGCCGTGTACGTGTGTGTGTGACTGAGTGAAATGCAAGAAGAAATTTCTGCCGACAACTAGGGCATGATCGCCAGCTACGAAATTCAGATCGAAAGGTTCTATTGAAGTAATTTGAAGAGAAAACTTTGTTTCAAATTGTGAGAAAATCATCGTAAATCGGCCACTCCGTTAAAACGGCCTTTTTATATATATATAAGAAGAAAAAAACGTGTAAAAATTAATTCCTAGAACTCCGTTTTAAATTCAGTTACCTGCCACAAGAGGTGAGTTCAGTGGATTTTAAATTAAATCAAATAAACTAAGTTAAAATTAAACAAGTAAGAAAGTCTAAGTTCGTGCGGAGCCGAACATTAAATACCCGGCGCAAGTATTTAATATATGACTTTCACCTTTCCGAAAGCTACCGCTACATGGCCTCAATTTTAGTCCGATTTCAATAATTTTCAACGTTTTGCTTCTATGTGGCAAGCACAATAAAAATACCGAGTTTGGTACAAATCGTAGAACGGTTACCGATATACATATATGTGATCATAAGTGGGCGGTGCCACGCCCATTTTCCAAAATTTTATCATAAACGTATTTCGATAAGGAATTGTTGCAAGCCTCAATTTTGAATAAATTATCTTTAATATTTACTGATTTATCGAAGATTTCGTATTTCTCTAAATTACTGTTATATGGGATGTGGGCGTGGTTACTGTCCGATTTTAAAATTTTTCGGCCATTTTGTATGTCGTATCAAGGCCAACAACTGTGCCAAGTTTGAAAGAAATTGGTGCAGCGGTTACCAAGATAAACACATGTAACCATAAGTGGGCGTGGCTACGCCCATTTTCCAAAAATTTATAATATTCTTATTTTTTGTCTAAAAGTTATTGCAAATATCAATTTCGAGTGAATAATCTCCAGTAGTTACTAAAATATCGCAGTTTTCGTTTTTCTGAAAATTACCGTTATATGGGATGTGGGCGTGGTTAATCGATTTATCTATTCATTCTGAGCATTTATGTATACATTTGTCTATATCTATCTCGATTCGTTTTGGCTGTTACAAACAACCGTTATGTGAACAAAATTAATATACCCTTGTGCACAAGTGCGCTCGGGTATAAAAAAGAAAATAAGGTAAAGCGAGCGTATGGATGTGTGTGCATCAGCGCTTGAATTGCTGACTGAAAATTAGCAAAAGCAATATAATATGACTATTGCATTGCAGTTTCACAGTCATTTGTTTTAGTAACGACCACGACTATGGCTATGACTAAAAAAATGACCGCAGTCAAATGAAAGTGAACAAGC
>NW_023458562.1:4249163-4251126 GCF_013731165.1 Rhagoletis pomonella | reverse complement strand
TGGTTTTGGAGTATGTGTATTGGGTACATATGTACATATGTAAGTATGTACATACATATATACATTCAGATGCGATCAACTAATTAGCAACGAAATTCAATATGATATTGTTTGCAAATTATGTTTATTTATTTTTAATGATTTTAATTTAAAATATAACTCAATCTGTAACAAGAACCACAATAATAAAAGTTTAAAAGCTTGCACAAATTGCAAAAAAACGAATCAAACTTCAAGAAATGGTCATACAAATTTTTAATTAGAATATTTAAAAAATTTTCGGGTATGCAGTATTGTAGTCCATTCAATTATAGTATAAGAAAGTGCAAGTTTCAAGTTGTTAAAAATTACCATTGATTTTATAGATTTTTTTTTTGTGGGGGTGTTGCTGTTTTTTTTCATACAAAAAAAAATTGTGATCGTGTGTTATATGAAAGAAAATGCGAACACCCTCCACAAAAAAAATTCTAAAAATTTAACTGTAATTTTTAATGACTAGAAACTTGCACTTTAGTGTACTTCATTGAACTACATACCCGAAAATTCTCTAAATTTCAAAATAAAAAAATTTAAATCTTGATAACAATTTTTTTTTGAAGTTTGATTAATTTTTATGCAATTTGGGCAAGCTTTTAAACTTTTATTATTGTGGTTTCTGTTATAGATTGAATTCTATTTTAAAGAAAATTATTAAAAATAAATAAACAAACACAATTCGCAAACAATATCATTTTGAATTTCGTTGATAATTATGTAGTTGATCGCATCTGTGTGTACTACAAGCATCCATATGCGCATGCCTAATAGGAAGAAAGTTAGTTGCAGCTTTTTTCACAGATACCTATTCCACTGAAAATGATGTGAAAAAGCTGTAACTAACTTTAGTGTCAACTTTATTTTGACCATGAATAAGCCCCATTATGTACATGTAATACGAGTATTGCAGTTAAAAATCATCATTCAACACATTGGTCCGTATGCATAAAAACTAAGCAGTTGCTTTTACTTAAAATTTCATAACTTTCACTTAAATTTATTTGAACAAATCGAGTAAAAGGTCTGAGATTTTAAGAAAAGGTATCTGCTTAGGTTATATGCATATGGCATATTTTCGCGAAATAAATGTTCTTAAAACTCAAATATAACTTTTCGAGAAAAACCCCTTTGCTAACAAGTGCAATTGCTGCTTTTGTACGTTTTTGTCAATGTATCCATTTTTGAGTGAATTTGCTAGCAAGAAAACTGCGGTTTGTTGCATTGAAAGCAGCGTAGCAATCGTTAAAAAATAAAAACTGATTTTTTCTTCGCTTTTAAATGCCGACAACAAATTACCAAAGAGTACGCATTTGTAGGCTTTTTTTGTCAATATGTCCATCTTTAAAGTGAATTTGGGGAAAAACTAAGGCACCTTGAAAACTGCGATTTGTTGCATTGAAAACAGCGCGGCAACTAAAATAAGTTAATAAGTTAAAAAATTTTTAATGAATAAGGCCATTCGATTAAAAATTAGAAAATTTAGATCAACATTTGTTGAATTTTTCTACGTTCTGTATAAACAACATAATTAATAACATAACATAATGTCAACATAATTGTATATTTTTACAACGCTTTTATTTGTACATCAATTTTTTAGCAACAGGAAATTCTTGCGCATGCAAAATGCCGTCGGCAAATGGAAATGTAAAAATTAGCCGACTGCGCATGCATACACTAATGCAATTTAATGAATTGCTACAATTCATAGATATGTATATGTATGTACGTATATATGTGTATGTGCATAAGTAAATATATACATACATACATACATATGTTTCATTAAATTGTAATGAAATAGTTTTATTGAAAAAGTTCCACTTTACATGACTTTAGATAATTGCGGAAAAAAGTCGAAAAAATTGACTAAGAAAATCTCATCAACATAGCTGAAACAGAAAAATTCATACATGTTTGCAAAAAT
>NW_023458562.1:4245824-4249063 GCF_013731165.1 Rhagoletis pomonella | reverse complement strand
GATTTTATGGTGTTTTTGACCTTTTTTATAGGGACAATGGTCGAAGTTTTCCATTCTGTCGGAACTATTCCCAACTGAAGGCTCTTATTTACTAATAGGGCGTAAAAGTGACCCATGTATTCAACGGAGTCTTTGATTACACCCTCGGATAATAAATTATTTCCACCAATTTTTATCTTCAACTTCTTTACTATATGGATAATATCATCTGTACTAATCTCACAAAATTTAAAGGTCGCTCGATCATTTTCCTGTTGAATCGGATCATAATTAATGTTTTCTATATTCCTATTAATATCGATGATACTATCAACAAAGAAATTGTTTAACTTGTCGGCGATTTCAGTACTATTGCTATATATTTTACCGTTGATTCGAACCTCTTTGATGTTTTCTTTGTGATCCGCATTATTGACAATATTCTTCAAATGTTTCCACATTAAACGACTGTCACCTCTATTAATTTCCACCTTGTATTCCATATATTGTATTTTTTAATTCTAATCATTTTTTATACGCTTTCTTTATTTCATTGTATTCTACCCAATCACCAGTGATCAATGCCCTTTGGTGTAACCTAAATTTTTCTTTATTAGTTTCAGTCAATTGTCTGTCATACCATTAATTTCGGATTTTGACCCGCTTTTGTACACGAGAAGTTAGTTTTTTCATACTCGAAATCAAACAGTTATTAATATGTTCGAGCATACCATCAGGACTGAGACTATTCAGGTCAGCGAAGGTGCATTGTCGCAAAAGATTTATAAGATTGTCTGGGCTGTACCCATCCCACGAAGTTATTTCAGACAGTTTACTGATAGGGCTTTGTTTTTTTATATCGCATTTGAACATTATAGTTTCATGATCCGATATTCTATGTTCCTCCGCTTTTTCACATGACACTTCCTTTGCGTTCGAGTACAATAAGTCGATCAGTGTTTCGGAATATTCAGTAACCCTAGTATTAAAGTTAATTAACTGTTTCATTGCCTGATGCGCGAATATCTCATTCACTTTCTTACTATATGTCGACATTATATTCAGGTTTATATTAAAATCTCCGATAATAATGGTATTTACCATGTTATCGCATATTTCCGACAAAATGGTCTCCATATATTCTAGAAAATCAGCATCACTTGAACTAGGTGAGTTATAGACCACGACAGTCGGGTCTACGTAACCGGAACGACCCAGATAGATATATATGTGGCCAAGGACTGCCACCACTCCAGCAACACTCCCCAAAATCTCTTTGGGGAATTTGTATGCTGTTACAACAACAACAACAACCACCCCGATTTTCCATTTGGTTTCGAGATTTTTCGGTTGGATAACTACACACCAAACATTTTTATCGATAGATTTGTTTAGTATTATTTTAAAATCTAGTGCGTTACGCAATATTATGATTACCCCTCCTGTATGTCTACTGTACGAGTCACATCTTACAACTTGATATGTTGGAAACTGTATTTCATAGTCATATATTTCCTCTGTTGTACAAGTTTCGGAACATAGAACTATATCCGGATCAACAATTTCAATTAGCCTTTCAAGTTCTATTTTATTAGCTACTATACTACTTATGTTAAGGTAAACGCATTTCAAGTAACTGTTATGCTTTTCTTGTACTGGCAGAACAGTCAACTCCATGCCACGGTTCCTATTAACTGACTGTAATTGTTAATAGCTGGCTCTATTTCTCTTATGCTCTAGTTTCTTCATGTATACAGGACACTGTCGGTTAGTTGTCAAGTGGTTCACGTCGAGCCCTAGATTAAATTTTTTGTTTGCACGAATGCAATTGATACACTTGTTTATTTGCTCCTTTGTGCACTCCATTGTTTTATGATTACCCAAGCACTTCAGGCAGACCTCTTCATCCTTGCACTTCGTAGCTATATGATTGAATCCCTTACATTTGTAGCAGACTGACACACCCATACCATCTTGGACTTTACATTTCTCCCACCCAATATTTATTTGTTCGCTTTTGAGCACTGCCGAGAAGGTATCAACGTCCGTTTCAATGAGCACATTATAGTATTTAGACCTATCTTTCTTGACTTCAATGTGTTTAATAATTTTAAAGTCAGCACTTTTTAAACAGTCATTTTGTTTTTTTATCATTTCTACAAGTTGCTCGCTTTCATATTTAAAGCTTACTCCAAACGCCATAAACTTGGGTTTAGCCGTATTCGGCACTCGGCATTCGGTCTTCGGCATTTCATAGCGGTCACTCATTTTGTTGCAATTGCGGTCTTTATTTTATCGCGCTCAGATTCGTTTTCGCTTTGAATAATGATTGTACCACTTTTCCTACCCTGCACATTGCTTATTTTTAGATCCGATGGATCAACGTTCTTATTCAGGTCCTCTTTTGTTTTCATCGCGTCTTGCTTCTCTTTCGGTTTTATGATCAGGGGTTTCTCTTTATTTATTTTCGGTTCTTTGTTGTTCACTAATCCGCTTTTTAAACGCTCAGCATATGAGGCCTTGCTGTGATGACTTGATTTCAGCTCTTCACTTACTGACTTTTTTATTTCTTCACATATATTTCTACTTTCACTCTCATTTCGTACCATAGCCTCGCATAGATCTTGGCTATGCTTATTCACATCTTCAGCTACAGCTTTCATCTTACTGGCCTCTGCTATGCTAGTTTCGCATGTTTTTTGAACTCTTTACATTGCATCTATACGCTCACCGAATTTCCTCTCTATAACTTCTAAAAGGAGCTTTAGCTCTTTAACCTGCATTTTTTGCGACTCTTGAAAGTCGTCTTTACACTCTTTTATGTTTTTACTATTATTCTCTATAGAGATATTCACATTTCGCAACACCTCATCAATATTATGCATATATGTGAGACAACCATCCCACATAAAGTGCACATAGGCATTGTCCGCAAGGACTTTTTTGCTGAACTCATCGAGATCAGAGCATTTCTTTGCCCAGTGAAACACTTTGCCGCATATACCTTCACAGCGGATTCCACTCTCACCGCGTATTAGGCCTTTGCACTTATGGCAGTCACCCGGTTTCTTGGCTGACACTTCACTGCACTTTTGATTGTTTTTTTATTTATTTGCCGACGTCCCAAGCCTTGTCGCACGGTGTTATCGACACCTGCGTCTATTATGGTTCACAATTCGTTATTTGTGTTTGTATGTATGTGTTGTGTTTACTAGAGGTAAAGCGCGAAGCCGCTGCTGCGCGCCTTATCGCCTATCACT
>NW_023458562.1:4201262-4245724 GCF_013731165.1 Rhagoletis pomonella | reverse complement strand
TCATCAACATAGCTGAAACAGAAAAATTCATACATGTTTGCAAAAATGAATTTGCAACCAGCAAATCGATTTCACGCAAATATCATATTTTCGGCAAACAAGCAAATGTACAAAAGCCCGCTCCTTTCCCCGTTTCCCCGCTTCTTTTGTACACTTGTCGTTCTGACTACCATTTTTATTTTAGAGTTTGTTTTGATCCGACACAAGCACGCGCCTGCCTCCGCAAGCACCCCCTCTGCCCTCTGCTTATTAGATTTTTGTTCCTCTTTCCATTTTGTTCTTATTTTTTCATTTTGCTTTGAACTATGGTAAATTTGCTCAAAGTGTGGTGGCACGGAAAAATTTTTGGTATGGTGGCAGCCGACACTTCTCTACCGACACCGACTCGTCGACGTGTGGTATATTTGGCCGACTGCACCCCAAAATTTCTGGCAGAAATTAGTTCACAGAGAAAATGCGTCTTCTCAGTTAAAAACGTTCTCTGCTACTAGTGCCTATACACCGTGGGGTTTTTTGACAGAAAAATCTGTTTGCAGTTATGGTAAGTTAGGAATAGTGGGTTTCCGTTTCTCTGGTTTCTATATTTAGTGCAGTCAAAAATGAGGTGATCAGGCGTTTCTTTCGTATTGCACGTGTTGCAAGTGTCCGATGTGTAATTTAGAAATTTTAGAAAAGTTTTGCCATAGGTGTGCCCTGTGGCAATTCTATTTAGTAGTTTTACGTCGTACGTTTCAAGGTCCAGTTTTTTGTTTTTAAACCATGGCTGTTTTTCTTTTAATGTACAGAAATTAGCTATGTCAGGGTCCCAGTTTGGCAGTTTGTCCATGAATTCTGCTTTGGCTTCAGTCCATAGTATGTTGCTGATTCTTATGAGTGCTTCACAGGGCGTAAGTTTAGGGGGTAGAGATTTTCCATGAATTGTTGTTGTTTTAGCTGCTTCGTCTGCTTTTTCGTTTATCTTCATGCCTACGTGGCTGGGTGTCCAAACTATTTTGATGCTTTCAATGCTTGAATGTTGAAGCCTGCTGTGTATTTCCGCCACTATGAAGTTCTGGGTGGTTTGGCTGTTTAGGGCTAGGATTGCTGACTGACTATCTGTAAAAATTGCAATTTTTTTATTTCCGCTGTTACTTGCAACGGTGATCGCTTGTGGCAACGCAACTAGCTCCCCGTACGTGGACGTGAAGTTTCCATTCACATTGAAAAGATAAGAGACATTAGTAGATGCCACGTATACTGCGCATCCAACTTTATTGCTCGATACCGATGCGTCAGTTGCGTACACATCGTATCCTTCTTCTATCAGAGTATTGATTTTTGGATTATACAGGGCTTTAAGTTCTAGAGGGGAAAAGTTTCTGTTTGATTGTTAACTCGGATGCGAGGCACATAAGGTTGTCATGTCTACTGAAAGTAACGTTAGTGCCTATATTATTTATGATTACCTTGAATATTTCATAAGTCAGGCTGTAGCTAGAATTAGTTGGAGGTCCAGTTTGAATTTGTGTTCTAAGATCCGGGTTGAGGAACCACTGCTTTATTAGCTCTTTCGCTGTCAGCCAGACTGCTCTGGACAGTGGTGGGAGTTCGCATGCTATGGCGTATCTCATAAGAGTGGGGATGTTTGGTGGCACTCCAAGACATCTCCGCAGTGTCTCGTTCAAGCTGGTTTGTAGTTGTTTATTGTATACTTTCGGCGCATTGGCATAGCTGGTGCTGGCGTATTCTGCCTTTGACCGGACAAACGTTTTGAAAAGATTGATTGAAGTGTTTGGTGAAATGCCTGCTTTGATGGACGTTAACTTTGAAATTACGTTTTTAACAGAAGTTATTGCTTTTTTAACATTGCTGACGTGAGCCTTGATTGTGGAGTTGGCGCTGATTGTCCTTCCTAACCATTTAAAATGAAGAACTTGTTCAATGTTTGTGCCGTTGCCTAGTATGTTGAAATCTTGTTTGTTATTTGCCGACATATGCATAAATTTGGTTTTTTTCTAAGTTGAATTTTAGATTTAAAAACCGACATTTTACCTGTAATTTCTCAATTTTGTTTTGCAAATTTTGTGCTGCTGTAGTTTTGTTGGTATTTGTTGATATAATAGCTAGATCGTCGGCAAAGTGAAAGAGTTGCGTTTGGGTATCGTAATTTCGTGAAGCTGGGCTGTGTAAATGTTAAAAAGTGTAGGCGATAAACAACTTCCTTGAGGGAGGCCAGAGGTAATTTCAACAGTATGGTTTCCTAATGTGAGAATCCTTTTTGAGAAAAAGTTTTAAGTCCAGTTAGCTATTGACGTGTCGATGTTATTCTGTAATAAAATATTATAAAGTAAGCACAGGTTTACTCTATTGTAGGCGTTTGACAAGTCCAGAAAACAGATAAAAACATAGTTTCTGCATCTCTTTTTTTCCGCTACGAGATGAAGGATCTCGTTCATGCACATTGTCGCCGATCTCTGTTTTCAATATGCAAAGCTTTTCTTTGGTAGCAGATTGTTTGTTTCTATGAATGCTTTCAGCGATTCTTTCACCATCATGTTGATGCTTTTTGCCACTACGGATATGAGCGAAATAGGTCTGAAGTTGTTAATGTCGTCAGTGCTCTTGTTGGCTTTTGGTATTGGGATTACCTTAATTTGTCTCCAAGAATTTAGTACCCTGTTGCTATAGAAATGCTCCCTTCCTAAAACTCTGGAGTGAGTTGCTTTAACATGTTGAAAGTCATTCTGTCTATACCTCCTGCAGTAGATTTTTTTTTCAATTGTTTTTCAAAATTATTGTAAGAAAAGTCGACAACATTGTTACTAGCATTGGTAGCCATGGCGAGGACTGGAGGGATGTTATTACGGGCGTTGCTGTCTTGTTCCGCTTGGTTTTTAATAAGATCAAGGAAATTCCGATCATCTTCGGCTGCCCAATTATTTGGAGAGCGTTTGTTTCCTCTGACATTCCTTATAAAGTTCCAGGTACTTTTTGTATTTGGGCAGGAATTGATCTCTTCAATTTTGTTGTTGTAGTTAACTTTTTTTGCTTCCTTCCTTTCCTTTTTTTGCTCCGTTGTTATTACCGATGATTCCATATCGTCCCTACTACTTGTACGGTTAGTCTTTTTCCGTTTAGCCACATGTAACGTATGCAGTTTCTCGAGGTCTTTGTTTCACCATGCTTTAGGTGTACGGTTTGACGTATTTAAGTCTATTCTGATTTTATTCTTAGCCCTATCAATGTCGGATGCCAGATTTTCAATTTGAGAAACTTACCTTGGATATTTCCTGAGCAAGTCGCTGTTTGGGTATGAAGTAGTTGGGTCTCTTTCCTGTGTTAGTAATCTCGATGGTGATTGGGAAATGTTTGCTGCCCCCTAGGTGTACTTGGTGACATGTCCACCTTATGCTGTTACTGTTGATATTTGTAAATGTTACGTCGATTACACTTCCTGTACTATTGTTGGTGAGGTGGATGATGGCTCCGTTGTTGATGCATTGTAGGTTTGTGCTGATTGTTTCGTTGACTACTATGTTACCTTTGGCATTGCTTAATCTGTCTCCCCAAGCTTGATGTCTGGCATTTAGATCACCAGTGAGAATTACATTTTCGTGGTTACTGAGGGCAAGTAGTACACGGTTTAATTCATTAGTAAAGTCAGTCGTATTGAGGTTGGGAGGGAAGTAGATATTGCAGGTTGTAATGTTACTAGTTTAATTAGTTTGATTTTAGTAAATTTAATACCTTTTTTGAATCCTATTCCTACGCCGCCTTACCCATCTGTTCTGGTTTTTTTTAAAAGATTGAAGTTGATTAAATTGTGTTGGGTTGTTTGGCTGTCGTGCGAGAAAATCTCCTGGAGACAAACTATGTCAATGTAATTTTTGTAGTTAAAGAAATCAACATAGCTTTTATTAGTTTTTAAACTTTGAATGTTATATTGTAGTATTTTTATTGTTCCTGTCATCTTTGTTTATTGAATTATTGCTGTCTATGTCTACCCTACCGATGTTTTGAATTAATTGTACTACTGGGTCATTAATATCTATGTCGTACCTTTGAATTAGTAAGTTAATTAGCCTTTCAATTTCCGTGACTTTTGTCCAGTTTGGTCCTTCATAGATTGGCAGTATTCTTTCTTTAGGTCTTGGTACACTGTTGCTACGCTGTGTTGGTGAGATAGCTTGTGGTATATTTTTCCCAAGTGCATGGCTGTATTTTATTGTTGTGATCTTTCTATTTACCACTCCGTCATTGTTGATTCGTGGTGTTTTTCTGGTTTCTAACCGTGGAAAGTTCCCTTCGTAATTTTCCAACATTGCAAATCTGTTGTTGTTGTTAAGATTGTAAATGCCGATTGCCTCAGATTTAGATATTTTTTTTTATAGTCATAATTTCAACCACTTGTTTCTCTTTAGCCCACTTTGAGCATTTATTGCTTTCTAGAGAGTTGTGATTCTCTCCTCCACATAATATGCACGATTTTGTGGTTTCTTTACATGTGCTGTTGCATCCCTCTGTTTTTCCACAGATGATACATCTGTTAGCCGCTTTACAGCCCATCTTCGTGTGCCCTAATTTTCCACAATTGTAGCAGTGCCTGATCCGTGGTATGAAATGAACAATTTTGATTTTAACATAGAAAATCTCTATCGCCTCTGGTAGTTCGTTGCCCTCGAATCGTATCTTAACTGAGTAAGTAGGAATAAATTTTTCCTTATCACTGGGATCCCTTCTGGTGATCCTGGAGATTTATGTGATTGGAATATCTGATATTATGTTTTTCCTTATTTCCTCATACGTGAAGTTAAGTGGAATCTGTCTGGCTACTCCAGTAGTTACCACTAAACTTTTCGGGATGAAGGGTCTCAATTGGTTTTTTATTAAATCAGTATTGTCAACACATTTATTTGCTGCCTCAAAGTTTTCGAAAAAAAATTTTGTAAAGAGATTTGCCAATGGCTTTTATATTTTTTACGCCCTCAATATCGTAGTGCCTTATCTTGTCCCAAAGGAAAAGACCATTTCTCATTTTTTTCATGGTTAATTATTGTGGATTTTGACGTGTCCACTAAGACCAAAAGTCACCCTTGTGCCTATTTGTATAGCGCGCACTGTCATAATTTGCATTGTTCACTTTTTCTGTGGAGTTCATTCTGTTGTCTTCTGTGGTGTTCATTTCCTTGCCTTTTGTCACGTTTGTATGTTCACTGTCACTTTTCTTGTGGTTGTCGTTTTCATTGTTCTCTCTTGTTTTTGTCCGCAGTGTCCGTTAAGTTTTTTGGTATATTTGTCGCGTATGTTCCCCTTTTCACCAGCATTCCCTGTAACGGAATAACAATACCGTTATTATTGTCTGTCCTTGATTTTTGTAGCATTATCTGTCTGTTTGGTACAGTCATCGTCTGTCCCTGGGTCGTTACTTGTAAAGTCACCGTTTTCTTTCTTGTTTTTCTGCCTTTTCCTTGCACTTACAGATTTTTTTTTTCTGCTTGCTTCAAACCAGTCTGAGCCTGGAGATTTCTCCTGTTCCTGGTTAAGCCACCCGGTATCGGACGCCGAAGCGTCACTCTCCATGTTGGCCGCGGCCAATTATTCACACAGTAAAACTCACCTGTGCCGAGATCTGGATAAAGCACTTGTACACTGTTGGTATATGTTTACAACAACTTTCTTCTTTTTTTTTTTTTTGTAATGTAAATGTTACAATTTACTTTTCTTTGTATAGGAACTTATTCCTAAGTTAAATTTTTACATTAACATGTAATGGGCTGTTTTTGCTTACGCGTAAAAGCACATTTAGCGCATTTAGCTCTAAATGCAACTCTAAGGGCCGGTTTCTCCATCTCTGGTTAACACTTATCCCCCGGTAAACATCGTTACCGACCTTATCGACTCCCTGTTATATGCATGGAGTTAGAACGTCGATAACAATGTTTAAACGGGGAGTTAATGTTAACCAGAGATGGAGAAACCGGCCCTAAGGGCCATTTTCACCATCTCTGGTTAACACTAATCCGCAGTTAAACATCGTTACCGACGGCACTGACTCCATTCATTTAACATTGGGTCGGTAACGTCGGTAACAATGTTTAACTGGGGGTTAGTATTAACCAGAGATGGTGAAAACGGCCCTAAATGTACATTTATCCATACGAAATTCGTCACCTAAATGCAACTAAATGCTGTTCCTGTCACTTATTCAGATCCGTATCTATTACGATCAATTCTCACGCAGAAGATATTGTGAAAAAAACCCTACTGAAAAGGAAAAAATAAGTTTTAAACCAAAAATTCAATACAAAAACTTGAATTGTTTTAACCGTAACCGAACATATGTTTATGTATATATTCATTTGCCGGTGGTGTCAATTAAAATTTCCTCACTTAATTAGGAAACAAAACAAACAGAGTTGATCACAAATTGATCCAGATTTCTATCAGCATCACATCGATGTTGAATTTGCTTAACTTTTCTTTATCCAAATAATGTAAAATAATAAATGACATCTCGATCAGCGATCACTGAAACGCAGCTAGCCACTGTATACTCGAAAAAGCAATGTTGCCACTTTTTCTCATTAAACCATGTTCGAATCGTGGAAAGTTTGGAAGATCACAGGGTTGCTTTCAGCATTTAGATTCTTAATGCAAAAATGGAGTTGCATTTGGTTGCATTTAGGTGTCGAATTTTGTATGGATAAATGTACATTTAGAGTAGCATTTAGAGCTAAATGCGCTAAATGTGCTTTTACGCGTAAGCAAAAACAGCCCATAACACTGCGCACTTGTACAAACACTTCACACAATTGACGCAATATTGGTTCCTTCTGTAGAAATCAACCTCCACCTTTTGATGTACGAACACGAATGGAAATCACATGTACACAAATGTTTACATCACGTTTTGCATATTGCTCTTAAAAAGTTGATAAAAGTACTTGATTGTGATCTCTATCACCAGTGATTATCACATGATCAATCAAATGACTATCACTGTTTTTGTAGGGAGGCCATGATTCAATAATACAAGGTTAGATAATTATTGACAGCTGCGGTTTGACACTCCCTTACAAAAGGTTGCATTTACGAAGGACAGAGAAACGGCAAGAATGCAATCCCTTGTTTCGAAAATGGTAGTAGAAAAGTACGCAAAGTAGGCAATTAGTAGTGAAATTCCTTTCGTAAATTCTAATGTATTTGCAGGAAATCTGGCATTTTAAACGAAATGTAGAACGTAATATGCATATATCTACATGAATTACGTAATTTATATGCTATGTAGCCGTATAAAACTGCAAAATGACTCAAAATTAAAATAAGACTACTATGAGATTGATGTAAACATCCAATGCTTGGGTATTCATCAGTTAAATATGCTTCATATGCATATACAAATAAACATATTGCACAAAAGCGTATACTTTTATTTCACACCCAAGCTACACTGTTTTCATGTAAATTTGCAAGAAGCAACACGGTGCCACTGCTAACTGCCATACCTAAACAAAAGCGTTGAGCGGAGCGGTTTCTGACGCCTAGAGTTAGCGCCGAAGTGCCATCCTAAACAAAAGCGTCAACGCTAAGTCAAATGCAGAAATAACACTAACAATAAGCAGGGGTTCAATACCTAACGCCCTGTCAAAATCAGATTTTCCAACCGCTCAGCGTTGACGCCGCGTTGTTTCGGTATGCTTCATACAAATTGTATGGGCATGAAAATTATTTGACAGCCAGACAACGCTGACGCTTTTGTTTAGGTATGGCAGTAAGGGAGCGGTGCGAGAGAGACAACTGTCAGTTTATAGAACCTTGTATTATTGAATCATGTAGGGAGGCGGATTCATACTACAACGAACACATCATTTTGACCAAGGCGAATTTATCAATGGTGTTGTAAGATCAGCTGATTTTTCCGCCTTATATGTATTTTGTCAAGGCGTATTTACACAAGGTGGGGTTACTGGCGAATTTAGATTTTCGCAGCGGTACTTCCTAATGTCAAAATGATGTGTTTGTTGTAGTATGATTTCGCCTTGTTTACAACAAACAAATCATTTTGACATTACGAAGTACCGCGGCGTAAATCTAAATTCGCCATCAACACCACCTTGTATAAATTCGCCTTGTATTTTGTTTTTGCTTTTACTGATTTGACAGCGCACCGATCAAAGGCAAAAACAACATACATATAAACTTTGGGGCGAATTGAGATTTGACATAACACCCGTAATACGAAATACATGTGATTGTTTTTGTTGTTGTAATCTAAATTCGCCAGTAACACCACCTTGTATAAATTCGTCTTGATTTTGACATTAAGTACCGCGGCGAAAATCTAAATTCGCCTTGGGTTGGCCGATAAATCGATCCGTGTGTAGCGCCTTTCAAGCTAAAATTAGTCGAGAACGCAGAACGTATACTTAAACGCAGTCTGTATACGCAGAATTTTGTCGATTACTGGCACGGTGCAGCGAACAGAGGTGGCGCCGTCAGTGGTACCGCTACTTTGGTTTGGTTTTGCCGATTTTGACAGTTGTGGTAACTTGTAAACAAACCTTTGTTTACAAATCAGCGAAAGAGAAATTTAATTATATGTGAAAAATCTGTTTAAATTGTGTTAATTTGCAATTTGTGAGTGATTTTTGAGTTGAGGACTGCGTAAAAACTAATAAAATGAAGTGCTGTGTGTTAAATTGCGACAGCCGTCAAGATGCAAGACGCGTAGATGCAAGTGTAGCGCTGGGACGAATCGCTGCATTTTGTGTACATAGGGCACGGCAAAGCCGTTCCCGAAATGTTTCTTTATTATTACATTAACAGCATTTCCTCACAATGATTTTGCTTCTGCTCCAAGCAGCCTCCATTAGCAAGTTAACTAATCAATCCCGCGGAGATGCTGCCGCAGTCTTAATTGCAAAGCAATGGAGTGCACTAAAACGTTTGCTGAAGCAGCCTCACTTGCAAAGCAATGGAGTGCACTAAAATGTTACCTATTCTCTAATAGATTAGGTGAAAAATGCAATATTTTCGCGTTTAGCAAATTTAAAACACGTTTTTCACTGTAAAATGAACTGTTTTGGAAGTTTTAACTCGTTCTTATTTTCGCTCTATTCTTTGTTTACTTGTGGTACACAAATGTCAACGCCCAGGCCGGCGCAATCTTGTATTCTATCATTCTTGGATTACTGGAGCCCTCAAGGGCCATTCACATACAACTTTCCTCGCTTTGCTTGACAGTTCAAACTTAGACAACAAAGCGCGAAACGCAGAAGGTATGCTACAATAAACGCTTTGACAGCTTTTGCGTTCTCCTTTTCCTCCATATTTTGTATCTGTAAAATAGATAACAATATAATAATATGCATTAATGATAGCAATAAAAATTCCTATTTACTCTATTATTAAATGCAAATGCAAGCGCACAAGAAAAGACAAATGTAGACAGCTGATTGCCAAAGCGGGCAAAGTTGAGAGTTGGCCAAAATTTTGCTTCGTTTTGCTTTGCTTTGCTTCAAACGTTTTTTATGTGAGCATACTCATGCATATGCCTACATCGATCTTATATGTCAAAGCAAACAACTATCAAGCAAAGCGAAGAAAGTTGTATGTGAATCTGCCTTTAGTGTTGCTTACTACACTGTTGTCACTCATGAACCAAAAATACAAGATCACGTAAGAACGCGACGTTGTATTTGTAACTGGTTTTGAGAAAAAAGTTTGCGAAAGCGGGTTCGTCAGCTGAGCGTTTGTTTACATCACAAGCACCACTATTTTACACTTTTATTCAAGTAAAGAAGACTTAATTCAACATAACAACACATTTTAAAGCATTTTGTTGCATCATTTTACCTAAATTGTGCGTTTAAAGTGGCTGACAATAATTTTGCCTAATTTTGGTTTTCGTTGGTTTGTTTGCTTTGTTTACTTTTCGCTCGTCTTTTCTGCGCTACGGGCTACAACTACAGAAAAATTCTGCGGTGTTGAGTTTTCATTTATAGCCCGAACACAATGAAAACGACGAGCTACAAACCACAGCTGTCAAATTATTTTAACACGTACTCTGATGTAGATAATTATTTTGGCGACGACCGGGCTACGCGACGGCTGTGGTTGTGGCCAGATTAGATCTATTTCTATTTTTCTGGCGACAGATAAGGTTCTTCCTCTTCTTTTATGTCAAACTCATACAAATTCATGATGTCGCTGCCGCGTTCAAAGAAATCATGTCGCCATCGACAAAGCGTTTAGATAATGAAGATAACAAATTGGAAGCTGTGGTCTGTAGCTCGTCGTTTTCAATGTGTTCAGTACTTTACATGGTGCTTTGGTAAGACAGATCGTGTCAGCTGACTCGGGTTTACGTACCGGTAGGTTTAAGGCTCTGTTATGCATACTTGGCATTGCATGCACTGCTATACCATTTTTACGTAGAAATCAAAAACCAACAGACTTTTACGTATGTAATGCTGTGCGTTGGGTAACAGCTTACACGCGAAGCTCATTTAACAGATTCCTTATGTGACAACTCTCAAGCAATGCCAAGTATGCATAACAGAGCCTTTACGTTCTTGACTAATTTCAGCTTAAAGGCCCGTCCACATAGAACTTTGGCGTTGCGTTGGCGTTGGCGTCGCTTCAACAGCTGACTATGAATACATGAATTCAAATGCAGCCGTCCACATAGCCAAAATTCGACAACGCTCACGCCAACACAAAGCAAAAAGATGGCCAACTCTCAACTTTTCGCGTGCGTCGCTCGTCAGCTGTTGCGAATAAATAAAATTATGTGAAATATTTTTCCTTTTTAATCAAGTGCGGGCAAGAAATATCGTTTTTAATGCAATTATTGATATGAAATATTAATTTATCTGTCGTTAATATGTTAATTTAGTGGCCCAAGGATTCGCTGCCAAGCGTTCATTGTAGCAAGCATACTTTTAACGTGCGTTCTGTCAAACCAACGCCAACGCCAAAGCCAACGCGAAAGTTCTATGTGGACCGGCCTTAAAGGACTTTCACTACGAAACAGCTACAAAAACAAAAACCTGTTCTACTGGCATACTGTGTTCTCTATAAATAGTTCTTATCGTCTGTATGCACACACTTGATAAGTTCGCCACAAGCTATTTAGTTCGTCTTTTGTGGAGCTGTTTGATAAGTTGAGGTAATTTGAAGTTGGGGGGTTATTTGAAATTGTGGAAAGTGGTCGTAATAACCAGGTTTTCCAAGTCCGTTTAATTTGTGTAATATGGCTGACTTACCCGACATCCTGCTTAAGCTTTTCAGGTAAATTTTCTATACATAAGTACATATGAAATGGATTGGCTTATCTCTTGTTTTATGATGTCTCAGTGCAATCGCACATTTGTACACCCATAAATATATTTACAACTGTATTTATCTACATATATATTCCTGGAACACATCAAGATAACCAACCGTTCAGCTATGGGAAAGCTAAAATTGCAGACCGATAGTACTTTTTACGTTGATTTCAACTATATAAATATTATTTGCCGCAATTAAAAAGTGAAGAAGATATAAAAAGTGAAAGAAAATTTTTGTGATATTTTAAAATATTAATATTTTCTAAACTACGTAACTGATTAAAAAAGTAATGATATCAAAATAAAGACAATTAATCTATCTTTAAGTTGATACATAAAATGTTTGCTTGCTTATATATATAAGTCAAAAGTATTAAAAAACAAATAAAATGTTATAGTTTTTTCATAAAATAACCTTTTTTAGAAAAAAACGCATAATCAATGCTAAAGACATATATAATATTTAGAAAGTGCAAGTTCTTACCTTTAATTTGATATACATATTTTATTATGATCTACGTTTGAGGTTTAGAATTCAGTGATAAAAAATATTAAAAGCATTTACAAGCAAGTGACAAGTGTGGGTGATATCATAGTTTATTTTGCCCAGAACTTCTTTCTGCGTAGGCGGCCTTCGGCCGCGCTTAGGGATCATAACCCTTACAAAGTTGAATTCTCATTTCTGTATTGCCGAAGAAGCGGAGCTGAACACCTTCTGCAGAGAACACCTTTCTGTGTAGGCGTCCTTCGGCCGCACTTAGGGATTATAACTCTTACCAAATAGAATTCTCCTTTTGGTGTGCACCAACTGGGGCTACCGCCCCAGTGATATAGCCTTGGGAAAGGATGAGGTAACTCGAATTCCCTTTCTATGTGGTAAACCTGTTGTGTAAGACCAGTGATGTCTATTATGGTTACTGGGTGTTTTATAAAAATGTCTAGGGAACCATAGGGGACCTCTTTGGTAGAGGTATACCCCGCTGAGCCACGCCGCCGATTTTTGTCATTCCTCACGCGCCGCCGCCGAGCTACGAAAATATCCAATACTACAACAACAAGAAAATTATAACACATCAAAAACTTTAACACCAATATCTCAGAAAGCAGTTTTAACCGAAGCAGCTTCTGTTCATCTAACTCATTTCATCCAACTCCTCAATTATTAGAGATAAAACAAAGATAAGTTGATTTTCCCGAGTATTTTTTTTATATTTTAAACAGACTTTAAATAAAGAGCAAACACTTTTTTTGCTAATTTTTACATTCGTAAGTTATTTTATTCTGGGGTCCCACACACGTATACAAGTACTAGGTGGCTGTTTGAAAATTACGTTAGCATTCCTTAATGGTCGTCAAACCCCAGGAAGGTTTTGCTCCCTCGCATCGCAACGTTTTCTACAAAGGGTTAAAGTTCCCCCTTTTTGGTAAAAACTAGTATTATTTTTCATTACATTCGGTTCTCCTTAGAAAAATTTGGCGCTTAATATTTTAGTGGACATTTTAACCATCTATAAGCCATTTTTTAAACAGTTTGTCAAAAAGACCCGTCCTGGTTCGAGTTGATGGGTTAAACTTTTGGAAAAAAGTAGCCCAACCTTGTTTTCAATATGTAATCCGCAAAAAATCGTAAGAACTCCGTAATTTAACATAACGGTTGAAAAGATTATGGCAAAAATTTATTGATAGCGACATAAATTATCCCAATAACTTAACTTTTAAAAATTTTTATTTCTTTAAATTTAAATCAGAGAAGCAATTTGAGGCTCTTATAAAGCGTACAATCGGTTTAATTCCTACGCGTGATAATTCCGTAAGGGCCAAAGCTGGGAAACTACAGAAAAAGTCCTCTACGGTTTCTTCCTCTTCCTAATCTCTGCAACTTCTTCAATATTCGTGGGAGAAAATTCCTAGTCTTCAAGAGTGCCTGCCAAGTAGCCAATGACCGGTTACACAAGCCGTGACCTTAGCAATATCCTCTCTTGAGAGGCACAGCAACTCTTTCGTCTTTTTCTTATCTATTTGCGGCCAAACCAGCCTGGTTGTTGCACAAGTGCCCTCCTCTAGTCACACCCGTTGACCTCTTGGATCATGCTATTTCGAAGTTCAAGTTGAAGGTTGCCATGGGTATCTCAATAGTGCTCCTGTTTTCACATAGGGCCGTGCAGTTTCCTTCAATATCTCTTTAATATCGTTTAGAGCTGCGAGGCAATCCAGCGCAACCTTCGATCTCAGCATTACCATGTTCATTTATTTAATGGCCGCCTGACTATCCGAGAAAATATTAATCGTAGTCTTCGTTACGGCATGCGTGCCAAGGTACACAGCCACCTCCTTTTTAGCTAAAACTTCTGCCTGATAATCACTGCAGTCGTCTGGAAAGTTCCAGTCCTACTTCCTTAGAGAAAACTCCGTAGCCAACCCTATTGTCTAGCTTGGATCCATCTGTGAAAAAATTCAGTTCCCCCATCTCCTTGGTCTGGGCGTTTGCCATTCACTTCTTTTACAGCCAATGTGTAATACGATGTGTTAACCCCCACTTGATTCCGACCGATTGCTTGCAAGTGTATAATGCAACGTTGGTCTCCCTTACTCTTTCCTCTATATAAGGTTTCCACGTAAGTTTCCTGTTTAATATGAGTCCTAGATACTTAACATTCTCCTTCTAGGATATCTCCACACCCATAAAGATTAGCGGGGAGGCCTGTCTTTCCTTGTAAAGAGAATTGCTTCGGTTTTCTCGGAGTTTATTCAGAGTCCCCTACTTTCTATCCAGTTTCTAAGCGTGACCATGTTAGAGGGCAAAATCTGTTAGGGTATTTGGGTATTTGCGTTTAACGGCAATTGGCAGGTCGTCAGCATATGCTGCGACGTATCAACCCCCCTCTCTAGTGCAACCAGCGCCAAGCTTAGTGGTTATCATCCTGCTGAAAAGTATAGCCTCAATCAGCACCGCTACATTCTGGTCAACTCCAAGCTCTTCTAAGGCACCCTCTATGGCGCTTGCGTTAATATTGTTGAAGGCGCCTTCTATATATAAAAAGGCAACCAGAGTATATTCTTTATCTGATAAACTTTTTTCCACCAACCCGACGAGCGAGTGCAAGGCTTTCCGTGGTTTTGCCTTTCGTATGGGCATATTGCGCTGGGGAGAGACCCCGTACATAATCATCCACTATCCTCTCTAAAATTTTTAGGAGGAAATACGTAAAACTGATGGGTCTGAAGTCCTTAAGTTGGTATAAGAGGACCTACCTACCTTGGGTATGAAGGAGACTTCTGTCTCTCTCCAGCCTAGCGGGATGTAGCCCATGTTAAGACAGTTTCTTACAATAACCGCAATGAACGGAGAGATAATACCCCGAGATAGCTGCAGCTCTACCAGGTGTATTCCATCAAGTCCCGGTGACTGCTTTCGTGGCTTTGGCCTTATTGAACATTGTCCTATTGGATTCACGTAACGAGGATAATTATTTCGACCCCAAGATGGTTTGGTTTTTTCCCTGTATCGAACAACCGGACATCCTGCTGAAAAAGAACTATTCATGGCTTTAGTGACCTGTTTAACCAGCCCATCCAGTTCCACCTGCATGGCGGGGTCCCGGGGAGGTATCTTTGGCAACATAGTCTTAGTTTATTTATTTATTTATTACAGTCATTTGACCTATATACATTCACGTATATACATTTGAATTATGTATTGCAATATACAATAAAAGTAAAGTTAAATTTAATGCTTAAAATACGTTAACCTGTTACATTTTTCCTCCTAAGCTATATAATAGTATGTATATTGAACTAAGATAGCATATTCTCGATGCTGTTGGAATGGACGGGATTCCAAGCAGTACCGTAAATATATCACGTACGATATGCGGTCTAAGAGTGTAATTTCCAGAGCCGCCACAACTGAGCGGTTGGAAAGGACTTGGTTCCAAGCCGCTTCTTATAAACTTCTCTACCGGCAGGCGATCTGAATGGACGAAATCCAGAGTCGCGCCATTTGATCGGACGGAAAGGACTAGTTTCCATGCCGACCTTCTTATTTCATACATTATGGGTGATCTGAATGGACTAAATCCGGAGTCATCCAGCCAGTACGGATGGAAAGGACTAGTTTCCATGCCGGACCTTTCTATCTGATATCCAATGTTCTACAGTGATCAAGTAGCAGCCTTTTGAAGGTACCAACGTTTTCGCAATTTTGTATTTGAGCTGGAAGCTCATTATAACCTTTTAATCCCTTATAAAAGATATTCTTCGTATCTATTTCCGTTTTATACAGCGGCAGCCTGAAACTATTATTTCCCCTGAGTAAATACGAATGGGTTTCACTATTATATCGTAGGATATCACTCAGATAATATGGGAGTCTACCTTGTTTTATGTTAAACTCGAATTTCATAGCGTGATAGAAAATTTGCTGTTTCACGCTCCGCCAGTTTAATTCTGCGATCATTTCCTGTATGGGTGTGTCGTACCGCTTGTTCAAGATAAATCGCATAGCCCTATTTTGCATTTATGAAGCTTATCTATTTGTGTGTCGCTTGCTATAAAAAAGATAGTTGGACAGTATATGAAATGTGGTTCAACTATAGATCTGTAGACCAAAGTTTTATACCTCCTTCCTAAGTACTTACATGATCTTTTCATGAGACCAATTTTTTTACCAATTTTTGCTACTGTGTAGTCAATATGTTCCTCAAATTTTAACTTATCATCGATATATATACCTAGATATTTAATGATTCTCACTTTCTCAATTACTTCATCTTTAATTTTTAAACTGTAATTATCGGAGCTAACGTTAGCTGCTCTAGATATGACCATAAACTTTGTCTTGTTCACATTTAATTGCAGTCTGTTTAGGCACAACCATTTATACAAACAATGAAGGTCTTCTTACATTTTAATCATTGCATTGGGTAGATTACAGTCACTGAGGGTTAAGAGGGTATCGTCAGCGAACAATTTTACCTTACAATACTTCAATGCTGAGTTTATGTCGTTGATATAAATATTAAAGAGTATTGGAGCTAACACCGACCCTTGTGGTAGACCAATATCTACTGCTACCTTTGTGGATAGAGCTGTGCCAATCACCGTTTGTTGCTTCCTATCAGAAAGAAAACTACGGAACAATGTAAGTTCGATGTTTTCTATACCAATATATTCGAATTTTTTTAGCATTATTTCCCTGTCGATTGTCTCGAAGGCTCTCTTAAGGTCCACAAACACCGCCAAGATAGTTTTCTTGGAGTTCAGGTCCTCCTTCCAATGTGATAAGATCAAGTTTAGAGCTGTTTCGCATGAGTTATTAGCCCTAAAACCTGACTGCTCCTTAATGAGTATTTTATTTGACTCAATATAGTTTAATAGTTTCCAGTATTTTTTCTATGTTGGGAAGGGTGTTTATTGGCCTGAGCTCCTCCGATTTTATGGTGTCTTTGACGTTTTTTATAGGGACATTGGTCGAAGTTTTCCATTCTGTCGGAACTATTCCCAACTGAAGGCTCTTATTTACTAATAGGGCGTAAAAGTAACCCATGTATTCAACGGAGTCTTTGATTACACCCTCGGATAATAAATTATTTCCTTTACTGTTGAATCGGATCATAATTAATGTTTTCTATATTCCTATTTATATCGATGATACTATCAACAAAGAAATTGTTTAACTGGTCAGCGATTTCAGTACTATTGCTATATATTTTACCGTTGATTCGAACCTCTTTGATATTTTCTTTGTGATCCGCATTATTGACAATATTCTTCAAATGTTTCCACATTAAACGACTGTCACCTCTATTAATTTCCACCTTGTATTCCATATATTGTATTTTTCTAATTCTAATCATTTTTTTTATACGCTTTCTTTATTTCATTGTATTCTACCCAATCACCAGTGATCACTGCCCTTTGGTGTAACCTATATTTTTCTTTATTAGTTTCATTCAATTGTCTGTCATACCATTTATTTCGGATTTTGACCCGCTTTTGTACACGAGAAGTTAGTTTTTTCATACTCGAAATCAAACAGTTATTAATATGTTCGAGCATACCATCAGGACTGAGACTATTCAGGTCAGCGTAGGAGCATTGTCGCAAAAGATTTATAAGGTTGTCTGGGCTGTACCCATCCCACGAAGTTATTTCAGACAGTTTACTGATAGGGCTTTGTTTTTTTATATCGCATTTGAACATTATAGTTTCATGATCCGATATTCTATGTTCCTCCGCTTTTTCACATGACACTACCTTTGCGTTCGAGTACAATAAGTCGATCAGTGTTTCGGAATATTCAGTAACCCTAGTATTAAAGTTAATTAACAGTTTCATTGCCTGATAGGCGAATATCTCATTCAGTTTCTTACTATATGTCGACATTATATTCAGGTTAATATTAAAATTGTGGCGGTTTAGTAGGTGAACACACCCAAAACCAGACGGCAGTATCATCGTCCGAAGACTGGCAACACTTATTATTTTACCATGGATTAAACCGTCTGGCAGCACCGCGAAAAAGCGATCTGTCATTATGTAGAATTTTCTTTTCTTTCGGTTTTGTGACACCACCACCACCAAATAAAGCAAGTATCTTGTAAGTTAAATCCGATTAAATAAAAGTTATTATTAGGCATCGCACAATAAATACCATACTGGTGACCCCGACGTGATACGAGTTACGCGGAAAAAAAAATATGAACAAAGACGACCCCACGACTTTTTCATCTGGCAATGAAATGTCTGACCCTACAGCTAACCCGGCACAAATGCGGGTGGACACGCTCGACCCAGGGAAGGTTAAGCTCCCAGATTTCGTCGAGGAGCATACGGACCTATGGTTCTGGCAAGTCGAGGCGGCCTTCGAAGCGGCAGGCATCGTATCCGATAAAAAACGGTATTACACCATAATCGGACAACTGCCCACGCGCGTTATGTACAAGCTAGCCGACTTCCGCACAAATCCACCGGCACGAAACGAAATGTACGACAATCTTAAGGCCCGAATTATCAGTGAATTCGCCGACAGCACACAAACAAAATTGTCAAAGCTGCTCAGCGACCGCCAGCCGTCGCAGTTGTTAGCCGAAATGCGGACCAGGGCGGCAGCTACCCCAGTAACAGACGAGCTCCTAAAGCAGTTATGGCTCCGAAATCTCCCAGAACAGATACGCGCAATACTATCCGCAGACGAGCACATAACTTTGGTAAACGCAGCAACGATGGCCGACCGTATCATGGAGGCTACTAGGGGTAGCGGCGCCTTTATACACGCCGTTCAGTAAAGCCCTCTGCAGACAACAAGTGTACGCCAAAGCGCCAGTAATGAACCTGCAACCCAAATCGAAGAAATGCAACGCCAGATTGAGGCAATCTCATGTGACCTGCGGAACATCAAACGGCCATACCGTGGTAGCCAACGTAGATCAACGCCGACACGATCGAGTTCACGAAGTCGAGAACAGCACGACACCTGCTGGTATCATTACAAATATGGAACGAATGCTCGCAAGTGCAGGCCACCATGCAAGTTCGACCGCAACGCTAGTGGTACACAACAGAATCCAAAAAACTAAAACTCCGAGCCCAAGCCACGGGATGCGCTTGCCAGCTCGGCCATGGTAACAACAGCCTCCGCCTCTTTATCAAAAATCGTTACGATAACCAACACTTCCTCGTCGACACCGGAGCGGACATCTCGGTGATTCCAGCAACCGCAAACAACAGAAAATGTCAATCGCCGGTAACCCAGTCAATCTACGCAGCGAACGGAACCCCAATACGAACTTTTGGGCAGAAAAGAGTGAAAATTAATTTTGGTCTCCGCCGCCCGTTTGAATGGACATTTTGCGTGGCTGACGTGAAAACGCCAATTATCGGGGCGGATTTTTTAACCCACTGCGAGCTGCTAGTAGACTTAAAAAACAAGTAGTTAATCGATAAAACAACGAAGTTGTATACATACGGTATAACGCGAGCAACAACTACCACTGGCATTAAACTTGTTACCGATACAAACAAATACGCAAAGTTACTCTCAGAGTTTAAAGTGCTTTTCTCGCCCTCACGAAATAAACCTATACCGAGCACTACAACGTTCCACCACATCATCATAAAGGGCCCGCCAGTGCACGCCAAGTCACGTCGCGTCACACCGGAAATCTAAAGATCGCCAAAGCAGAGTTCGAATACCTGATCGCAAGAGGTATTTGCCAGCCGTCCAAAAGTCAATGGGCCTCGCCACTCCACATGGCCCCAAAAAAAGGACAACACCTGGAGACCGTGCGGGGATTACAGGGCGCTTAACGCTATCACTGAGAAGGACAGGTACCCCATCCCAAATATCCAGACATTTCATCAAGTATTTGCGAACAAAAATATATTTTCGACCATCGACCTGGAAAGAGCGTATCACCAGGTACCAATGCACCCCGATGACATCGAAAAGACGGCCATTACGACTCCGTTCGGCCTATTTGAATTTCGATTCATGACATTTGGGTTATGCAACGCGGGCCAAACCTTCCAACGACACATAGACAGCGTGTTCCGAGGACTAGACTTTGTCGTCCCATACCTAGATGACATCTGCGTCGCGTCCCGCACCGAAACCGAACACAATCAACATCTTCGAATTGTACTCGAACGACTAAAGCAAAACGGCTTAACAATTAATGCCAACAAGTGTGTTTTCGGTCAACAAAATGTAAGGTACCTCGGTCACTTAGTCACGACTAATGGTATTTTGCCCCTTCCAGAAAAAGTGGAAGCGATAAATGCCTACAAGGAACCCACCATCGCAAAGGACTTACGACGTTTCATCGCAATCATACATTTTTATCGAAGGTTTATTCCGTAAGGCATTCAATGACTTTAAGTCAAAGTTAGCCAATGCAACTCTACTTGCATACCCACAAGCGAACGCGCCACTCACGCTTTCGGTCGACGCATCAGACAATTGTATCGGAGGGGTATTGCACCAGATAAAAAACGAGGAGGCGCAACCCCTCGGATTTTTTTCGCGTTAGCTGACAAAATCTGAGTGTAACTGGAGTACGTACTCAAGAGAGCTTTTCGCCATATACAAAAGTGTTAAATACTTCGTCGACCAACTCGGAGGTAGATGCTGCGCGATTTACACTGACCACAAGGCAATCACGTTCGCTTTCAAGCAGAAACCCGAAAAGGCCAACCCACGACACCTCCGTTACTTACATTACATCAGCCAGTTTACGACCGACATACGTTACGTAAAGGGTAAAGAAAACGTAGTCCCTGATTTTCTTTCACGCGTCAATGCAGTGCAGCGCGAATCTATCGACTACGATATCATTGCTGCAGAACAGGAAACAGACAGCGAGCTCAAATCCATCCTTCAGGGAGATGAGCGGTTCAGTATTCCGTTGACTAAAATGCCAGTGGTCAATTCAACACAAAAGGTTTATTGCCAGGTTACAAACAACATGTGCAAACCTTTTATTCCGAAGTCATGTCGTAAAACAGTTTTTAACGCTGTACACAACATCTCGCATCCCGGTATTCGAGCCACTACCCATCTCATTAAAGAGAGGTTCGTGTGGCCTAATATCCACCAGGACATCGTAACCTGGGCAAAACAGTGCATACCCTGTCAAAAATCAAAAATCCAGCGAAACAATAGAACTGCGCCCGAACGATACGACACCACTGAGTCACGTTTCGACCATATCAACATTGACATTGTTGGTCCGTTACCGCCTTCAAACGGTTACCGATATCTACTCACAATGGTCGATAGATTCACCCGGTGGCCAGAAGCGGCGTCGATCAAGGACATAACGGCCGGAACTATCGCCACCACACTCATCGAAACATGGATCGCGCGGTTTGGTATACCCTCTAAAATCACGACAGATCAAGGCCGGCAGTTCGAATGCCAAATCTTTAAACAGCTTAATGAGAGACTAGGCATACGTCATGCTCGGACTACGCGCAACATTCAAAGAAGATTCCAGGCAACACCGGCGGAACTAGTTTACGGGAAGAGCTTACGACTACCAGCAGAATTTTTCACCGATTCGAAGCCACACCCCAACGAAGTGGAATTTATTCAAGACTTCAGACGTGCAATGAATTAGATCTGGCCGACGCAGACAGCGCATCACGCAAAAGCACAACCTTTCATACAAAAAGAACTCCATCGATGCACGCAGGTGTTTGTAAGAAACGACGCAGTCGGGCCACCACTACAACAGCCGTACGACGGACCATTCGCAGTCATAGAACGTCACCCGAAGTATTATACGCTGGACATCCGAAACAAAGCCAAAAAAATATCGATTGACAGGTTGAAAGCAGCATTTACCGACGACAACAACACCATCGACGAGAATGTAGAACCTCCTTCCTCCGAGAGCAACGAGACTCAGACGAAAACCACAACACCACGACCAAATGGTCTCCATATATTCTAGAAAATTAGCATCACTTGAACTAGGTGAGTGATAGACCACCCCGATTTTCCATTTGGTTTCGAGATTTTTCAGTTGGATAACTACACACCAAACATTTTTATCGATAGATTTGTTTAGTATTATTTTCAAATCTAGTGCGTTACGCAATATTATGATTACCCCTCCTGTATGTCTACTGTACGAGTCACATCTTACAACTTGATATGTAGGAAACGGTATTTCATAGTCATATATTTCCTCTGTTGTACAAGTTTCGGAACATAGAACTATATCCGGATCAACAATTTCAATTAGCCTTTCAAGTTCTATTTTATTAGCTACTATACTACTTATGTTAAGATAAACGCATTTCAGTAACTGTTATGCTTTTCATGTACTGGCTGAACAGTCAACTCCATGCCACGGTTCCTATTAACTGACTGTAATTGTTAATACCTGGCTCTATTTATCTTATGCTCTAGTTTCTTCATGTATACAGGACACTGTCGGTTAGTTGTCAAGTGGTTCACGTCGAGCCCTAGATTAAATTTTTTGTTTGCACGAATGCAATTGATACACTTGTTTATTTACTCCTTTATGCACTCCCTTGTTTTATGATTACCCAAGCACTTCAGGCAGACCTCTTCATCCTTGCACTTCGTAGCTATATGATTGAAGCCCTTACATTTGTAGCAGACTGACACACCCATACCATCTTGGACTCTACATTTCTCCCACCCAATATTTATTTTTGCGCTTTTGAGCACTGCCGAGAAGGTATCAACGTCCGTTTCAATGAGCACATTATAGTATTTAGACCTATCTTTCTTGACTTCAATGTGTTTAATAATTTTAAAGTCAGCACTTTTTAAACAGTCATACAAGTTGCTCGCTTTCATATTTAAAGCTTACTCCAAACGCCATAAACTTTGGTTTAGCCGTATTCGGCACTCATAGCGGTCACTCAATTTTTTTGCAATTGCGGTCTTTATTTTATTGCGGTCAGATTCGTTTTCGCTTTGAATAATGATTGTACCACTTTTCCTACCCTGCACATTGCTTATTTTTAGATCCGATGGATCAACGTTCTTATTCAGGTCCTCTTTTGTTTCTCTTTATTTATTTTCGGTTCTTTGTTGTTCACTAATCCGCTTTTTAAACTCTCAGCATAAGAGACCTTGCTTTGATGACTTGATTTCAGCTCTTCACTTACTGACTTTTTTATTTCTTCACATATTTTTCTACTTTCACTCTCATTTCGTACCATAGTCTCGCATAGATCTTGGCTATGCTTTTTCACATCTTCAGCTACAGCTTTCATCTTATTGGCCTCAGCTATGCTAGTTTCGCATGTTTTTGAACTCTTTGCATTGCATCTATACGCTCACCGAATTTCCTCTCTATAGCTTCTAAAAGGAGCTTAAGCTCTTTACACTCTTTTATGTTTTTACTACTATTCTCTATAGAGATATTCATATTTCGCAACACCTCATCAATATTATGCATATATGTGAGACAACCATCGCACATAAAGCGCACATAGGCATTGTCCGCAAGGACTTTTTTGCTGAACTCATCGAGATCAGAGCATTTCTTTGCCCAGTGAAACACTTTGCCGCATATACCTTCACAGCGGATTCCACTCTCACCGCGTATTAGGCCTTTGCACTTATGGCAGTCACCCATTTTCCCGTCCCAAGCCTTGTCGCACGGTGTAATCGACACCTGCGTCTATTATGGTTCACAATTCGTTATTTGTGTTCGTATGTATGTGTTTTTGGTTGTAAACCCCCCAGTATGTATTTCGTACATTTCTGAACTCCCTCACTTGGGGGGTCTTAAGATCTACTTCGAATTCAATATATCGATGGTCAGAATAAGATTTTTCATTCAGTACTCTACATCTCTTGATTTTATGGGCAAACATGTCTGAAACAGCTCTCAGTTTTTCCGAAAGCCTTCTTACACGTATAGTACGTTGCTACGCCATTCTTTGCTCTTTCCTCCACGTTGCGCCTCCATGTAAGTTTGGATTCAAGGATGATACCTAAGTATTTTGCCTCGGAGGATAGGTTCAGACTAGTCACTTCCAGCTTTTGTAAGAGAAATTCCGGAATTTTTTGGTTTTCTTTGCGAACTAGACAAGTTCGGTTTTAGAAGGGCTAGCTCCTAGCTCATTTTGTTTTTCACAGTTGGAAACACTGCCCAGTGCCGTTTCTATTAGCATCGTTATCAACGTTACCGACACCGTATCATATGCATGGAGTCGAAAACGGTGATAACGATGTTTTCCGATGATTAGTGTCAACCAGGCCTTGAGCAACCGACCCTAATTGTTGGCAAGAATTTTACAGAAACTAGTATAGCCAAGTCATCAGCGTAGGCAACTATATTCGTTCTCCTAACTTTAAAGCTTTTTAATAGTTCATTTAGCACCAATATCCACAGCAGGTGAGATTACACCCCTCCCTGAGTAGTTCCCCTTGTTGTTCTAACCACGGACCCTGTGCATACAGCAGTGTTGATTACACTGCTTTTCAGCATCAAATCCATCCCCACAACTATATACTGCTGGATCGGCGCCTCTCCAGGGCCTTACTATTGCTTCCGTTGCGACGTTGTTGAAAGGCTCCTAAATATCTTAGAAGCTGGCTAGGGTGTTTTACCTGTTGATCAGTGACTTCCCAATAGTACCGACCATTTCGTTGAAAGTGCTATCGACATATCCGCCCTTACTATAGGCATGCTGCATTATATCCATTGTGTGGATGGGAGTATTTTCCCTTATGCATAGTTCAATAAGTCTTTCAAGTGTTTTTAGTATGAACGATGCGAGTCTTATTAGTCAAAAATCCTTTGGAGAGGAGTGGTCGAGCTTCCCTTATTTTGGAATAAATATCACCTTGACCTCCCTCCAAGCTTTGGGTACGTACTAGAGGTATACGCCGCCGAGCCACGCCGCCGCCGCCGCCGATTTTTCTCATTCCTCAAGCGCCGCCGCCGAGTTACGAAACTATCGGCGCGGCGGCGGCGATCGGCGTCTAAGAAATTTTGTACAAAATTTTCATGATGTATGTACATTGAAATACATCGTTTGAAGGAATTAAATACTACTCGTTTATAAAAACAAATTTTACGAAATGAATATTACTTTTTAAAGGAGTTTTTTGCATAATTTGGGCCACTGGACAAAAATAAGATCTCCTTTATTTTCCAAAAAGAGCGTAATTCAGAAAAAACATAGGTAACATATTTTTCGATCGAAAGCGTTTATTAGAGTTAAATTAGGGTCGAATACTGGTAATCTAACGATCTTTTTCCGCAGCAGACAACTCTTTCCAATACTACAAATAATACTACTTTTTTACTACAACAACAAGAAAGTTACATCACATCAAAAACTTTAACGCCAACATCTCAGAAAGCTGTTTTAACAGAAGCAGCTTCTGTTCATCTAACTCATTCCATCTAACTCCTCAATAATTAGAGATAAAACAAAGACAAGTTGATTTACTTGAGTATTTTTTTTAACTATTTTAAACAGACGTTCAATAAAGAGCAAAAACTTTTTTTGCTAATTTTTACATTCGTAAGTTATTTTATTTTTGGGTCCCACATACGTATACAAGTACTAGGTGGATGTGTGAAAATTACGTTAGCATTCCTTAGTGGTGGTCTAACCCCAGGAAGGTTTTGCTCCCTCGCATCGCAATGTTTTCTACACAGGGTTAAAGTTCCCCCTTTTTGGTAATAATTAGTGTTATTTTACATTACATTCGGTTCTCCTTAGAAAAATTAACATTTTAGTGGAAATTTTAACCATCTATAAGCCATTTTTTTAAACATTGGGTCAAAAAAACCCGTTCTGGTTCGAGTTGATCGGTTAAACTTTTGGAAAAAAGTAGACCAACCTTGTTTTCAATATGTAATCCGCAAAAAAGCGTAAGAACTTCGTAATTTAACATAACGGTTGATAAGATTATTGCAGCGACATAAATTCTCCCAATAACTTAACTTTAAGAATTTTTTATTTCTTTTCCAGCGGAGAAAAATTATCAATTGATAAAAACAACCCACTTGTAGTTAGCATTTTTGCGGGATTTCAATAAAATATATAACTTGTAGTTAGCTACAAAAAGCTAGCTTGAAATTAGTTGATAAGTAATGCAAGAGTAATGAAGGAGATGGTTTTCTTTAAACGCGTTTGGACAAACGCGTTGAGGACAAGTAAAAGGAAGATCGAAATTTCATATTATCATTTTGAAGTTATGTCTGAAGGAGCTCGAATATCGGACCACCTACAGCAGAATATGAAAACAAATATGAAATGTAATAAAGTAAATAAAAATAAAAAAATAAAATAAAATAAAAATATTTTGTTTTTCCTATTGATATTTTATGTCCAAAAATAGTTAGTTACAAGTTAGTTACATCTAATGCACCACCTTTGTCTATTTCGCGACCATCGCCATGGAAATATAGTTAGCTCTCGTTAAAGAAAATATACAGATAATTAGTGACTTTTAGCTCCTTCCTAATCAACTTAAAGTTAGCTTATAGTTAGATACATTTCCTGCAGGGTGTAGAGAACATACCGAGCCATATGTTTATGTATATATATACCTCAGGCCTTCATCTGTTCGTCCATCGTAATTTAAATTTAAAACTAGTTCAATGAATATATTAAATAGAATTATAATCTGAATTGGCATGGTGAATACCTAACGCTGACGAGATGACATGATAAGTTGCCTCATGGCTCTTTGGAATCTACCTCAGGGGCAGTAGCGCCGGCGTTTCCAGACGCGCCGGCGTCGCCGCCGCCGCCGATTCTTTTTGAAGTTGACCACGCCGCCGCCGCAAGACCTGTTGGCGTAAACCTCTACTAGGTGGTCGGGGGTTGCATTTTTGTCAATGGCGGTTCACCCCCTTTAAAAAGGTGGGTTAGAGATGCCACGCCCACTTACCTTTCGCTTACCGCCCCTTTAACGAACGGCCATAATGGAAAGCCAACCCGTTTAACTACAATATGCATTTGCACATACATGCATTTATATTTTTTATTATCACTGAATTCTGAAAACTCAAAAGCAAATAATAATATAATATGTATATCAAATTAAAGGTAAAAACTTGCACTTTCTAAATAATATAAATTTTTTAGAATTGATTATGGACTTTTTCTAAAAAATGTTGATTTTATGAAAAAATTATGAAATTTTTTTGTTTTATAATATTCTTGGCCCAAATATATAAAAAGGCATACACATTTTATATATCAGCTTGTAGATAAATTAATTGTCTTTATTTTGACATCATTGCCTTTTGAATCGGTTACGCAGTTTAGAAAATATTAATTTTTTAAAATAACACAATTTTTTTGTTTTAGCTTTTATATCTACCTTACTTTTTAATTGCGGAAAATAATATTTGAATAGTTAAAATCAGTGTAAAAAGTACTAGCAATCTGCATTTTTAGTTTTTCTATAGCTGAGCGGTTGGTTATCTTGATGTATGCCAAAAATATACATGTACACATCGGCAGGCATTGCATAAATTCACTTCCGAGTGAATTTCAACCAGAGCTGGCCACTTTATGATTACGATTACATTTTGATTACTTAGGATTACGATTATTGTAATTGTAATCCCGAAAATTTTACTGTAATTATAATAATGAGATGCTTGATTGCGAATACTTTAATTGTAATCCTTAAAATTTGGCAATTACGACTACTGTAGTCGTAATAAATAAATAAATAAATAAATAATCGTACTTTTTATGATTACGATTATAGCAATCGTAATCCTAAAAATTCCAAGATTACAATTACGGTAAATCGTATTACAGTAGTCGTAATCGATAAATTTTTAGGATTACAATTAAAGTAATCGCAATCATGCAATTCATGATTACGATTGCAGTAATAAAGAAATTAGTTTTGCTTAGAGCAAATATTGATTTTTATACACTAAAATGGATTTAAATTATGCATTCGCATATTTGTTTGAAATTGTTGTAATATTCTACACAGACTCATGGTCGCAGTATTTCCAATAATGTTTGATTTTGATTCACTGCCCCCCTTGATGTTGTCACACAAAGTGGAGGGACCTACAGTTTTACGCCGACCCGAAAGGCGAATGCATTTTTACGAGAAGCTGTTTTTCAGAAATAAATTCGGAGGTTTGCAATTGCCTGCCGAGAAGCGACCGCTATTTGAAAAAAAAAGTTTTTTATTTTTTATTTTTTGATGTAGGGTTGAACCGGGCTTGAATGCAGGCCCTGCGACAGCCGGTTCTACGTCCCGGAATGACTCTGGTTTTACCCGACCAAGGGCTGTTGTTTCGGTGATCTAACCCCGTTTAGGTCGGCGAAGTATCTCAGAAGTTGCTCGTCCATAGGGCTACATTCGCTACGTTGTCTTCTACTCAGGGCTGGCATCGAGTCAACCCCAGGGCCAGAAATCTACACCTGCTGTGTATGCCAGAGACGACTACACCACAACTCCACCTCAGTCAAGTGTAATGCCTGCGAGGGGTGGAGTCACCTTAAAGTCTGCTCAGGACTACGGACACATCGGCAGTGGACCACGTCGTACGTGGCCCCCTGCTGCTTAGCCAGCCCAGCCTCACACAGTCACCACAGCACAGCAACATAATAACACCAAAGACCATACCACAGCCACGACAGACCACAGAACACACATAACCGCACCACTATCCACACGCCGCCGCCAACAACTCCTGGTTCCTCCTACAATCTGCACGGTATGTCAGACCAGGATATTCCGTAATGTGACATCAGTCAAGTGCAACACCTGCCTTGGCTGGTGGCACTTTAGGGTATGCTCAGGTCTGCGTACCACGCGAGATTGGACGAGGAACTTCGAGGGCCCGTGTTGCGCTGCTCGGTCGCAGACCTTAACTGCGACGCCTCCCGCCACCACCACAGGGCGGCAACCATCACAGCAGCGCACACAGCCAACGGCGGTAAGAACACACACATCCCTTACACCCCGCATCACGGCACGTCTCCCGAACCACATGAAGCTCCTTCAATTTAACTGCCCGTACAGAGCAAGATTGAGGAGATAACCGCCTTCATGTGTCGGCATGGTATAATGATAGCTGCGGTCCAAGAGACGAAGTTGCACAGCAGTTTAACTTTGTTGAATTGTGCCGGGTACAACGTTCACCGTCGAGTTCGCGAGCGAGATAATGGTGGTGGCTTAGCGTTCATCACGCACCACACCGTGCAGTATCGTCTTATAGAAGCAGACATCTACCGCAGGGATACCACCCTAGAATGTCAGGGCATTGCTATCCTGTCAGGCGATGTTGAGCTAGAAATATTTAACATATACATACCCCCTGTCACCTGCTGC
The DNA here is from genome assembly GCF_013731165.1 of Rhagoletis pomonella. Classification (NCBI taxonomy): domain Eukaryota; kingdom Metazoa; phylum Arthropoda; class Insecta; order Diptera; family Tephritidae; genus Rhagoletis; species Rhagoletis pomonella. The sequence goes on along the minus strand of NW_023458562.1, from coordinate 4,216,591 downwards.
CCGGCACGATATCACCCTGATATAGGTGCGCTCCTCAGAGGTGCAACCCGTATGGTAGTAGGTGACTTTAATGCGCACTACGATCTTTGGCACTCAAGCCTTTCAAACGATCGTAGGGGAACAGACTTGGCTGAGCAGATAGACGATTCGATATTCTGCACAATGAACGACGACGCGCCCACCAGGATTATGGGTAACTGTAGCAGCTCGACAGACTTCCCCATAGTCAGCGCTAGTCTGATAAACAGCATAACATGGCGACCTATGCTGACTAGCATCAGAGCATCTACCCATAGTCATCTCGATAGATAAACCAACCGACTTTGCCTCCGCTAAGCACCAGATCTATATCAACTTCTCTACAGCTGATTGGAAAGGTTACGCGGAGTTTCATGACAACACCTTCACTGCGCTTCCCACACCAACCGACGTCCATCTCGGTGAACGTCAGTTCCGCAGGGCTGTCACTGCTGCTGCAGCTTGCTTCATACCGGCAGGATGTATAACGGACCCACGGCCAATCTTCCCTGCCGAAGCGGCTGTTCTAGCCGATGAGCGTGATAGCCTTCGTCAGGTCGATCCCGGAGATCCCCGTATCAGGGATCTCAACGCGGGGATTCGGCAACTAGTAAACGTACATAAGCGGAACAAGTGGGAGGAGCATCTGAAGACCTGTAACTTCACCTCTGGTGTGAGTAAGCTTTGGTCAACCGTGAGGTCACTGTCCAATCCGACGAAGCACGACGACAGAGTCGAAATTTCTTTCGGCGACCATGCTTCGTCGGACCCGGAGCGATGCGCGAGCTGTTTTAGCCGGCAGTTCATACTGCATCCTCCGGTGGACAAAGCCAAGCGTCGAGTGACCAGAAGGCTACACAAATTGCCAACAACCTGTGCCCCCCCTTGCTTTCACTTGCGGTGAAGTTTAGGTGGCCATCGGGCAGGCGAAAGCCTCCATAGCCATGGGTCCCGACGGAACATGCATTCTGAAGCTGAAAAATTTGGGTCTTGCGGTCCTCAATTTGTCTATGGCCACTCTCATCATCCCAGACATCTGGAAGGTGGGGAGAGTGGTCCCACTGCTCAAACCGGAGAAACCTGCAAACAAAGGAGATTCTTATCGGTCGATAACACTCCTTTTCCCGGTAGCAAAGACACTCGAGGCCCTGCTGCTCCCGGATTTCACAAACCACTTAACCCCAGCGAAGCATCAGCATGGTTTCCGTAAAGTGCACAGTACAACAACAGCACTTAACGCCATAAACACTCAGGTGGTCGGCAAATTATCTGAGTGGTCGACACTCGTCGGTAATGTTTAGAGACAAATCGAGTAAACTTAGAAAAATAAAACAGGGGGTTCCACAGGGGTGTGTCCTTTCCCGGCTACTGTTTAACTTTTACATTTCAAAGCTCCCTCAACCACCAGAGGGACGAGGCTACAATCTGTACAGAACACCGCACTTAACACAGCGACAGGATGCGTCCTGATGTTGCCCGAACATCACCTCCACAACGAGGCACAAATGCTCCCCATAAAGGAGCACAACATAATGCTCTGCAAGCAGTTCCTGATTGGGATCCACAGAAGTGGCCACCCAAACAGACAGCTGCTTGCAGAGGAGCTCTCGCCCAGGCACGTCAGGAGGCATTAATATGAACTGACGGACTAAGTCCAGAGGTTCATCAAGCAACCTCTGGACCCGTCAGCTTACCGACTGGCCCTGAACGGCATTCACAGGGAGTCAGTCTCGAGTTATGTAGACTCTAGACCTGTTAATGCCGTTCTAGGCATACCGCCCCCGGACATAGACGAGACGGAGCTTCATCTGCCTCGGGAGACACGAACGACAATAGCCCAACTCCGCTCTGGCTACTGCAGCAGGTTAAACTTCTACCTGAGTAGATTGAATGAGGATGTGCCAAATGAGTGTCCGGCATGCGGAGAGACCCAACATGACTCGGAACATCTCTTCGCATGCCCGGACAACCCGACAACCCTAACGGCTTTGTCCTTGTGGACCGGCCCGATAGAAGCTGCACGTTTCCTAGGGTTGCCGTTAGTGGAACTTGACGACAACGACTGAGATATCAACCGATCTGGGCGGTAACAACACAGGCCCTGCGAAATGCTAGCGCACACTGCTAACCACTACACCACTGCGGCCGCTGTGTAACTGTATTATTTCAACTTTAAATCAATTTTACATACTTTTCGGTGAAAGTTCGGCTCATTTACGTAACTACAAAACCTTTACAGAATATCTGAAAATCGCAATCAACATTTTCTTGATTACGATTACTTTAATTGTAATCATAATATTTTTACGATTACAATTAAAGTCTTCGTAATCATAATTTTCATGATTACAATTACTGTAATTGTAATCTTAAAATTTTTAGGATTAAAATTACGGTATTCGTAATCATATTTTCCATGATTTCGATTACAGTAATCATAATCCCTAAATTTTTAAGATTACAATTATAATCATAATGGTAACATTTATGATTACAATTAAAGTAATCGTAATCTTATATAATTTAAGGACACACACAATCACAATTGAAATGTAATCGTAATCAAAAATTACCCAGCTCTGATTTCAACCAATCACTTTAAATAAAATTTTTTTTTCGGAGTCGTAAGTTCTAGGCCAGGACACATAGGTCCACACAAAACCGCGGATATTCCGCTTGAATGTTGTGTCGACGATATAAAACGAAGGCCAGCTCAAAGCGTCCAAAACACCAGGCTGATCCACAATTATACTCGAGAGCTGTTAAAAAATGTTTATTGCCAAAAGCTTTGATGCGCGTAGGCTTGGTCTTTTCCGTAGACTTTGCTGGAAGTTGTTTGTCAAGATATGTAACGAAAGGCTTGTAGCCAGTTGAAATTATCGTATCAGGTATGTTTCCTCAGTAGTGGCTTTGATCCGGAGTTAAAAAAACGAGCAGCTTGAAGTCAGTTATAATATGTGAAACAGGAACGTATTATTGGCAGTTGTATCGATCGCCATTAGATGTGTGTCTTGCCTTAGTAGCTTGAGGCTTATACGCAATTAGCGTATACTTTAAAACGCGTGGATTATACGGTTTGGAGCGAGATGTGTTCGGTTTGAAATGCTACACATATAGAGTTATGTATACATAAATACAAAAAGGGTTTTGTGTTTAAAAATTAACGTTGGCTTTTTGTAAAAACTTGGATAGTTGAGTAACCTTGGCAGTGTTGTTTCCACTAAAAATCTCTGCAAAAGCTTTGTGGTTTTTGAAAATGTCGAAATTGTTTCTATTATTCACGAGTCTCCTGCAGTGGAAAGTCTGGTGTACATAACCACCAGCTTGTCCACAGAGACATTGATTTGTACTTAGAGCACGAATTTTACATAGATATGCCCTGTCATAGGTATGACCGGTGAAGATCCTTTTCAGCCGTTTGACCTCAGCAGGGGACAGTAGCAGTTTCCTGAACCATGTCTGTTTTTTTCTATTTACAAAAGTAGAAGCAAAAAGATTAGGGTGATCCCGTGAGTATTCATTATTGAAATCACCAATGCCAATATTAGAATGGAAATATATACTACATATGATGATGTTAGGATTTAAATTTTTGGTTTCTATGATAAGAATATCATAGACAGAGGAAAAAGGAATTTTTTAAAAAGTAATATCTTTCTTTACAGCAATTGCAACGCCACCATAGCCATCAGGGCAATATTTTTTAACAAGATTTAACAATTCATATTTATGCAGTTAATATTCTATTGAATCTAAGCTGGCACGAAAGGATTGACAGTTATATTGGAGAATCTTCATCTTGCAAAAAAAGGGTTGTATTATCCCCTGATCTCTGTCTCATCTCTGTTAGCAATTATAACCTCAAACTGACTTTTTAAGGATTGTATATCATTAAAAGCCTCAGTATTATTGTTTTCTATAGACATTTTTTGAGTAATCCTAATTAGTTCCGTTAATAGACGTTCAAACTCAGATACATGTCCGTTTTGATATTCAGAGTTAACTGGATTTTTTGCTCTTGTACGCCTAGGTAGTTCTTAATTTGTGGAGAATTTGTAAAAGCCGCACCCTTTCTGGCAGTATGGCTGCATAATCTCGTAGTAAAATTCTTGTTAATATTCTCTTCTCTATAAGGCTAACTCACTACCTTGTGGCTTGAGAGGTGGACACGCCACATCATCAAATGCTGCATCTATTGTTCCTCGGGAAATATGGGTCTAGCACCTCCTTCCTCGATAACTTCTTTACCGTCTTGATGCGATTCACCATCTGTTCCTTTTCCCAACGCGGATACGCCTCTTTATTTTTGGCAGAATGACCATGTTTTCCACACAAAATGCAAACTTTTGCATTGCATGCAGAGTCCTTACATTCTGGTTTTCCACACATGAGACATCTTTGCTTGCTTTTGCATGACATTTTCGTGTGGCCAAGACGGCCACAGTTTTCACTTTGTCTAAGTGGGGGAACATAAAATTCTACCGGAAGCTTCGCATAGTTGTAAGTGATGAACTTAGGTATATCATCACCAGAAAAACCTATCTTCACCGTAGTTGTGGGCACATAATAGTCACTAACAGTATCCTTCCTAGTAAAACGCCTAACAGAAAGTATCGTAATGTTGTTGTTGTTGTAGCGGCTACAACAGCCCCGCCCAGATCGGTTGATATCTCAGTCGTTGGCGTCAAGTTCCACTAACGGCAACCCTAGGAAACGTGCAGCTTCTATCGGGCCGGGCCACAAGGACAAAGCCGTTAGGGTTGTCGGGTTTTCCGGGCATGCGAAGAGATGTTTCGAGTCATGTGGGGTCTCTCCGCATGCTGGACACTCATTTGGCACATCCACATTCAATCTACTCAGGTAGGAGTTTAACCTGCTGCAGTAGCCAGAGCGAAGTTGGGCTATTGTCGTTCGTGTCTCCCGAGGCAGATGAAGCTCCGTCTCGTCTATGTCCGGGGGCAGTATGCCTAGAACGGCATTCACAGGTCTAGAGTCTACATAACTCGAGACTGACTCCCTGTGAATGCCGTTCAGGGCCTGTCGGTAAGCTGACGGGTCCAGAGATTGCTTGATGAACCTCTGGACTTCGTTCGTCAGTTCATATAGATGCCTCCTGACATGCCTAGGCGAGGGCTCCTCTGAAAGCAGCTGTCTGTTTGGGTGGCTCCCGATCAGGAACTGCTTGCAGAGCATTATGTTGTGCTCCTTTACGGGGAGCATTTGCGCCTCGCCGTGGAGATGATGTTCGGGCGACATCAGGAGGCATCCTGTCGCTGTCCTGAGTGCGGTGTTCTGTACAGTCTGTAGCTTCGTCCACTGCGTCCTACTAGTCCCCGGCGACCACACTGGCGCTGCGTAGTTTAAAACCGGCCGGCCTATTGCCTTGTATGTTGCCAGCAACGTTTCTTTGTCTTTGCCCCAAGTACTGCCGGCTAGCGACTTGAGGACCTTCTTGCGGCTCTGTACTTTATTGACAATAGCGGTTGCGTGCGCAGAGAAGGAGAGCAGGCTGTCGAATGTTACTCCGAGTATTTTGGGGTTATTCACCGTCGGAATTGGTGTGTCATCGACATGAACTCCCAGCGGTAGCCTGACCTCCTTCGTCCAGGTTGTGAACAGGGTAGCAGAGGATTTCGTAGGGGAGAGGGCTAGACACTTTGCAGTGAAGAAGCGAGAAAGTTCGGAGAGATACCCGTTTACTTTCGAACACAGGTCATCAATTCCATTCCCAGTCGCCATGATCGAGCAATCGTCGGCGTAGGAGACAATCGAGACTCCCTCTGGTGGTTGAGGGAGCTTTGAAATGTAAAAGTTAAACAGTAGCGGGGAAAGGACGCCACCCTGTGGAACCCCCTGTTTTATTTTTCTGAGTTTACTCGTTTTGTCTCTAAACATTACCGACGAGTGTCGGCCAATCAGATAATTTGCCGACCACCGTTTGAGCCGACCTAAACGGGGTTAGATCGCCGAAACAACAGCCCTTGGTCGGGTAAAACCCGAGTCATTCCGGTACGTAGAACCGGCTGTCGTGGAAATGAAAGTATCGTAATCGCAGACCTAGCTTCATTCTTAATCTCAGTCTCATCAAAACACTGGGGTATATCCCGTACCACACCATTTCCAAGGCGGTTCTTGGAATAAAGGGCCTTAAATTTCTTTTAATTACTCGATTATCACAGACAAAGTTATTAGCCGCAAAAGTATTTTTAAACGTAATCTTGTATAGGGTTCTGCCAATAGCAGTTATCAAGTCCATATCCTTTATTCGCAAGTCCTTAATTTTACCGAATAAGGTCAAACCAGTCCTCATTTTTTCGTTGGCCATCAGTGTATTAGCTGACGAGTCAACAAATACAAAGGTTTTCCCTTTAAAGTTTTGTGGGTATACCACAGACTCAAACTGTGCTTTTTTCCGCTATTCGACCTAGCTGTATCTAAGGCACCTGACTTTGCAGTACAGTTACTGTCCCCTGCTTCAGCTTCTACAACCATACGATCATTGTCTAAAACTTCTGTTATTTTTTCATCAAGCACATTTTCATTTTTCTCCTGTAATTTTATAAGCTCTCCACTTCGAGTAAGCTCATAAAATCCGACCATTTAGTCGGCGACGCCATCTGGCCCTTAGCTTTTTTAAGTGCCGTAAGCGGCACTTTTTTTTCCTAACAGGCAACTTGAAGAATTGACCTAAACTTAAAAATACAAAGAAAAGGTACGTAACATGCCAAGGCTACTCACCAATCTAAAAAATGCTTCCCCAGATTAATTTAGTTTATAAAAAATCACTTGAATTAAAAGTTTAATAAACGCGGTCACAAGAGCCAACTAGTAAAAACTAGTCAAAACGGTACACGCACAATAAACTACAAAGAACGCGCACGACCCACGCACGCTCGCTGCCAAAATCCGAAGCGTGTTAAATTCAAATTGAATGGGGTTGAAATCACCCAAAACATATTAAATGAGCCTTTCTATTTGGATGGGTCGGCTTTGCTATATGTGCGCTTTCTTTTCTTTTATTGCGTTGGAATGGGTGGGTCAGAATTAATGTTTATCACGTGTAAACGTTTCTAAACGATAACACTTTTGTTTTTATTATTTAATATTAAAGAATTTTACAACAAAGCTATATGGCTCGCCACTCGCCAAAAACTCTTTGGGGAATTTGTATGCTGTTATAATAACAACGACAACCGTTTTTGCGCCCGGCATGCGGAGAGACACCCGACGATTCGGGACATCTCTTCGCATGTGCTCTAAACCCCACTCAGCTTACGCCTCTGTCCCTATGGACACGCATTGCACGCTTCCTGGGTCTCCCGTTTGTTGAGCTTGTCGACAACTATTGAAGGACAAGCCGATACAGGCGGGTCTAATAGCCGCTTGAACAACAACCGCTTTTTTCACCTATTACGTCCTAATGCATTGGCCGAAATTATCACAAGTACACGTTGCCAAAGGATCACAGTTTTGATTATAAAAGGGATTTTGGGGAGGGTTTCTTTAACTAGACATATAACTTTAACAAATCACTTACTAATATATTTTAAGATACTTACTGTTTAATGGAGGCTTGTTTCCCTCAGAAATGCACCCCACCTTGAATATCCAAACGGTAACGAAAGAAGATTACGATAACCGGGGCGATAAATTTTGACTCCACCATTGGAAAGCTGGGATCCTAAAATTTTTCAAATACACTTACCGACGTTTCGGTGCGAGGGCCTTATAGCCCAGTCAAGTTATCTCAATACGGGGTAAGCTTACACTTAAGATGGAACTCCATAGGAAAGCGTATGCGTGCGTATGCGAGATGCGTTGACCTGCGCTTACGTGCGTAAAAACTCTCACCCCCATAGTGTCCGCTTACACGCGTTTGTCAGTTGTCATTTCGAAAAGTTGATGCAGCATACATATACATTTTTATACATATTTATAGAGAAAATACATACCAAGCCGCAAAAATTCTCCATCAAAATATGTAGGTAAATGTAAACCCTAACGTATAGTCTAATGAACTTTAAGTTGGTTGCCTGCGCAAGCAAATGAATGAAAGTTGAGAAAATTCAACAATAAGCGCATCGAATGCGTATTCGAATTCATGTTCAAACTTTTGTCCGTTCTCTGGAGTCTTATCCCATAAGAACATGTGTATACAACTCAGCTGTCAAGCGCACGCATACGCTTGCCTATGGAGTTCCAGCTTTAGTCTGTTCGACAAGCAGATAAAGTTGTGTTTGTTTACAAATTATCCAGTAACTTGCCGGCAGCTCTCCAGTAACATTAGGTGTATTCGCGTATTCTTCCAGCAGAAAACTCTCAGCAGCAAAATTCGAATGAATTTTTATCTGTTCTCTCTCAAAGAGAGAAATGTTAGCAAAAGTACGCGAACCCAAAACTAGCAAAAACTTGCGAGTTTTTAGTACAGCTGATCGAAAATTTGTTTACATGCAAAAGCATAAAACAGAAAACATGAAAAGAATATAATTTAAAAGTTTTCATAAAGCAGTTTGCTAATCAAACATGCGTAAATGAGTATTTGCTTTCTTCCGATACATTTGCAGTTCTAATAAGTTATTTCAAACTTAAAAATCATAAATCTAAATCTTAATCTAAGATAAATTTCCATATTTTCATAAATTGAAAACAGATAACTTTGATCAGCTGTTTTTCTTGCTGACAAAAATTTTTCCAGCAGAAGCTTGCAGCTTTACATCAGAATGAAATTTAAATTTGGTCTCTCAATTTCCCCTACTTTGTTGGATTTTTGTGTACGCGAACATGAAAATCTGATGGTTTTTAATAGTTATCAAAAACTATCAATACGCGAATAAACCTAAATCAAATAACGAATAAACTTTTATTTTTTATTCAAGCACTTTCGAATACATTTTTATTCATCATTCAAGTAATTTCAAAAAACGAATAAATTTTTATTCTTCATTCAAGCACTTTCGAATGATGATTACATCAAAGAAGTGCTAATAAGTGGCACGCTATACGATAGCAGCTGGGAAATCGCAGAGCATTTAAACAAATTCTTTGTGGTCAGTATTATTGAGATTAACAGTAATATACAAGACATTGGTGATGACTCAATCCAGCCGGCAAAATCTCAACCGACATTTAAATTTGAAGAAGTTAGTACGGAAGATATCATCCAAATTATTAAGAAATTTAGAGAAAAATTGGTGGAAATAACTTACTATCGGAGGGTGTCATTAAAGACTCAGTTGAATACATGGGCCATTTCTACGCGTGATTAATAAATAAGAGTCTGCAATCTGGAACTGTAGCGAACGAATGGAAACCTTCGACAATAGTTCCAGTGGAAAAAGTAAAAAATGCGATAAAAGCTGAGGAGTTTAGGCCAATTAACACCCTTCCCAATATGGAAAAAATCAATTGGTACATTATGTTGAGTGCAATAATATACTCATAAAAGAGCAATCAGGGTTCAGGGCTAAGCATTCTTGTGAGACTGCACTGGAAGGATGACCTTACCTCCAAGAGGAATGTCTTAGCGGTGTTTTTTGACCTGAAAAGAGCCTTTGAGACTATTGACAGGACTAGAATGTTGAAAAAACTTGAAGCTATTGGTATAGAAAACATTGAGCTGGCCTGGTGTCGTAGTTTTCTTTCAGATCGTAAGCAACAGTGATTGAGTCAAACATGTCAAAAACGGTTGCAGTAAATATCGGTCTGCCTCAAGGATCGGTTCTTGCTCCAATACTTTTTAACATTTACATTAATGACATAAATACGGTACTGAAATACTGTAAAATAAAACTATTCGCGGATGATACGCTTCTAACCATCAGTGACAGAAACTCACCAAATGGTTATGTTTAAACAAACTTGAAGTTAATGTGAAAAAGACACAATTCATGGTCTTATCTAGGGTCTCTAATGCGAACTCTTTCAACTATAGCTTAAAAATCAGAGATGAAAAGCTCGAGGAGGTAAAAATCATTAAATACCTAGGTATATACATTGATAATAAGTTAAAATTCGATGAGCATGTTGATTATGCAGTAAATAAAATTGGTCTCATGAAAAGATCATGTAAATTCCTAGGAAGAATATATAAAACATTAGTGTATAGGTCTATAATAGAACCACACTTCATATCTTGCCCAACGATCTTTTTCATGGCAAGCGACACACAAATCGACAAGCTACAAAAAATGCAAAACAGAGCAATGCGATTTATACTTAATAAGCGACACGATGCACCCACACGAGAGATGCTCGCCGATATGAACTGGCTGAGTGTTAAGCAGCAAATTTTTTACCACGCCATGAAATTCGTATTCAATATAAAGAATGGTCGGTTGCCGGACTACCTGAGCGGCAATCTCAGATATATAAATGAAACTCATTCATACATACTCGGGGAAAATAATAGCTTTAGATTGCCGTTATATAGGATAGAAGTGGATAAAATGAACATATTCTACAAAGGATTAAAGTGTTTTAACTAACTACCGCCACAAACAAAGAAATTGTGAAAGCATTGCCAGTTTCAAGAGATCACTTGATCACTGTCGAACACTACCTATCAGATAGAGGCTCGGCATGGAAGCAAATCCTTTCCATCCGGCCGGGTTGCTCTGGATCCAATCCTATCAGACAGCTTGCTGAATCTCCAAATCTTGACAGAGTCGAAACACCAATCCCCGAAGCACCGTCCTCCTACCCTATCAAACAGTGTTGCTCTGGATCTAGTCCATTCAGACAGCGTGTATAACATCGGAAATTCTGATCGAACCGATTTAACAATATGAGAAGTGAGGGTGCAGATTGGAAACTAGTCCCTTCCAACTGCCCTAACAACTGAAGCAGCAATGTGAGAAGAAAGGTGCAGATTGGAAACTAGTGCTTTCCAACTGCCCTAACAACTGAAGCAGCAATGTGAGAAGAAAGGTGCAGATTGGAAACAAGTGAGGCAATAATATGAGAAGTGAAGGCGCAGATTGGAAATTAGTCCTTTCCAACTGCCCTAACAACTGAAGCAGCAATGTGAGAAGAAAGGTGCAAATTGGAAACAAGTGCTTTCCAACTGTCCTAACAACTGAGGCAATAATATGAGAAGTGAAGGTGCAGATTGGAAACTGGTCCTTTCCTACTGCCATAACAACTGAAGCAATAATATGTGAAGGGAAGGTGCCAATTTGGTCCTTTCCAACTGCCATAACAATACGGCCTGGAATTCGCATGTCTAGACCACTTGTCTAGTTTGCCTGCTCTGCCGTATGATTGGGAACTGCAATTGCGTTTTCTTGGAATTTCCGACCTTGTACTCGATTATTCAAATAAATTGAAGTGGAAGGAACTTTTTGTAGGGGGCAATTGCATATTTTTATTCATGCGGCCAAATATAGACATATGTAATATAATATATATAGTTTTTGTATACATAATTTTATATTTAATTGATAATTTTAGCAATAAGAACATTACAATTCATATACGGTTGTATGCACGAATATCATAGTTGTATTATTAACTCGTAAGACTGTAACAAATAAATAAATAAATTCAAGTAATCGCAAATAACGAATAAATTTGTATTCATCATTCAAGTAATTTACCTCCCAATTCTGTGTTTTCTTGATACATTTTTTGTAAAGAAATTTTATCAAGATTTTTATCAAGTAAAAGCTTTCTTCGCATTCTGTGTCAATATCATGATACAAAAAAGAAGGTAGTTTCATTACTACTATTTTTTGATTATAAAGCAGATTTTTGTCATTTCTCCAGATGTAAACATTGAGCATAGCTTTGCCACATTGAAATTTTTTGAGAGGGGAGATTTTCCTTTAAATATTTGGGATTTAATAAAAGAGTAAAATTTGCATAAAAAAATTCCAAGTTGATGTGTTCGATAATCAAATTGGAACCTTTTTCTCAAGCGTTTAAAAGATCTTTTGAATAAAATCGATGTGCAGGGACGAAGAAATAAAATAAAAACCAGTTTTGAAAGATTTATTTATTAAAACACTTTTTTCATTTTATTTTAAACTAAATAAATATATTTACATACCAACTCTTTTTTTTTTAATAGTCCTAAAAAGACGTATTGTTAGCTATTTCGTCATTAAAGCAAAGTCCGAAACCAGGCTTCGGAGAAGGAGCCGAAATTCAGAATTCTTCCGAAGTGAAGTATCTAGAAGTAATTCTGTATACAAAACTATCGTGCAACACAAAACCTCTAAAGAATTGGCAGCATTTTGGAAATGTAAACACGTATGAAGGAGCAGGTTCTGAATCAAGAACGTGGGAAGCCTGCTGAAGTGTGCTGTACGGAAGCTTTCTCTACAACACGTGGCGCTACTCTGGATGCACTGCTGCACTTACCGCCACTTTGTTTCTTCATACGTAAAGGCCACCTGCAGACTAGAAAGAAACGGATGCCGGTATAACACTGAGTGGGGCGAGGTGGAGGGGAATGAGTTTACATGTCTGCGGTGACAGACAGACAAGCTGCACTTAGGGCATTGGGCTTCCCTCTAACTATTTACCTCCAAACTCTGAGTGCCAGTTCAATCGGGAGTACCTCCTGTCGTCCATAACCATATTATCTTTCATATCATGAAGCACCGAAATTAAAGCCTTACTAGCTAACGTTTGCAAAGCACATCCAAATCCTTTTCGGTGATTGGCTTTAGAATAAACGAATTTAATAATAACTAATTTTTGCGGTGGACATCGGCAAATATGGCGATGTACGAATTTCCATTTTCGTTATTGCTCAGATCGAAGACAAATTTCCTTTTAATAAATGATTTGCTTAATTGTCAGGTAGTTAATATGGCGTCCGAAAAGTGACAATGAAACTACCTTTTTTTTTTGTATCATGGTCAATATTTATAAAACCAAGCTCTACGATTTCCACGTGAGTGGAACTGATTTCATTGTCATATGAAAAATATGAAAAAAGCTTTTGACAGCCATAGCCGAGTAGGTAAGGATGTCGACTATAATTCCGTGTGTCTGAGGTTCAAATGCCGGGACATGGAGCATTTGATTATTAGAAACAAATTTATTAATATACAAAATTTCTACAATTAACATGAACTTTCAATTTGTGAATAGCATTTTCAATCTTGATAATTTACCAAGAAAAGAGCTTTTGATTTCTGTGCTAGAATACCAATTCCTGATAAATAATAAAAAATTTACAAATAATAAAGATTTTCAATTTATCAAGTGCACAGAATCGGGCGGTTAGAACGACGAATAAATTTTTGTTCTTTATTCAAGTAATTTCAAATAACGAATAAATTTTTATTCATTCAAGTAATTTCGAATGAATACATTTTCATTCATGATTCAAGTAATACTGAAAAACGCATAATTTTTCATTCATTCTTTCTTGATCACCGTACCAGGTAGACGATCATGGTAAATGTTCGTGTCTTATATACATATTTATTGTACGTGAAATATTAGAAAATAAAATATCAAAATCTACATATGTATGTATATAAGACACGAACATTTACCATGATCGTCTACCTGGTATGTGATCAAGAAAGAATGAATAAATGAAAAATTTTGCATGATTCAGTATTATTTGAATCATGAATGAAAGTTTATTCTTCATTCGAAATTACTTGAATGATGAATAAAAATTTATTCGTTATTAGAAATTTTTTGAGTGATGAATAAAAATTTATTCGTCATTCTAAATTACTTGAATGATGAATAAAAATTTTTTCGTTATTTGAAATTACTTGAATGAAGAATAAAAATTTATTCGTTATTTGAAATTACTTTAATGATGAATACAAATTTATTTATCATTCGAAAGTCCTTGAATGAAGAATAAAAATGTATTCGTCATTCAAAATTAGAAAAATTATGAATAAAATTTTATTTCTTATTTGAATAATAATTCATTCAAAAAACGCCCATCCCTGCCTCGTTACTGGCTCCCCCTCTTGCGTAATTTCCGTAAACAATGCTGGAGTGATGGTGTCGTTTGATAGTGTATTCTTCACTTGCCTTGGTTCTCTTATTGGGTATTCGAGCACTTGCAACCCTATTTCTTGCTTTTGTCCGGATTTATTTGGATGAGATTCTTGACCTGGAGGTAATGTGCTACTTCCAACGTCTGTTGCGCAAAGTTGATCGATATGCTTGAATACGAACCCATTGTCGAATTTAACGATGTAATGAAGATGCCCCAATTTTTCTAATATAACGCCAAATTTCCAGAGCGGTTTATTTGCGATGTAATACCTGGCTTGCACTCGGTCTCCCTCACCTAAGCATCTGACCGAACTACGTAATGTTGATGATTTTTGCAGCTTCGTAGGTTTTATGGCCTCTAGACGTGTTTGTGATGGAGTGTTTCCATTTCGCAGCCGCGCTGCAAGGTACTTGAATAAAATTTCTCTTACTTTTGCTGACGTAGGTAGCGGATCATCGGCCATAGCTTTCAAACGTCGTTTTAGTGATGGACGTTCCTTTCAGCCAATCCATTTGTAGATGGATGACCAGGAGCTATAAACTTCTGGAAAATTGCTGCTTCGTTGCAGAATGTTGTAAATTCTTCGCTGGTGAAAATCCTGGCATTGTCGGATACCATAACGTCAGGATGTTGCTTAGTATTTCAATCGTTGAAGTAGATGTAGGGCCGGATTTACAAACCCCACTTCGGCCCACTTTGATTTTGCGTCGATGACAACTAAAAAATTATGTCCTTGAAATGGGCCAGCGTAATCAATGTGTATGCGCTGCCAAATGTGGCTTGGTTCTTCCCAATGGTGACGAGTTACCTTTGCAGGACTATGCCTTCTTGCCGACAAACAGCACAGGCACGCACATATTTTTCGATATCTTTATCGATTGAAGGCCAATAAACATATCGGCGCGCTAACTGTTTCATTTTCGTTGTACCAATATTTGCTGGAATAACGACCTGCGGACCCTTAAATAAGATGTCCGAGTCAATAATGTACTCCGTATAAACCTTACTGGTACCACGCAATTCTGATATAATTTTTGAAAAGGTTGCATCTTTTCCTGTGTGCGCGAATTGTGTTGAAATTCAAATTTGTCGAGTTTATTTGACTGATAGTTGCAAAACAATTAAGTTGGACTTCTTCATCTATGAAATTCCGTTTGCAATTGTCTATATTTAATGGTGCTCTCGAAAGGCAATCGACGTTGACATTGTCTTCGCTTTTCTTAGTGATAACTTTATAATCACACCCCGTTAGAAACGCGGCATATCGCTGAAGACGCGTATACATGGGTGCAGATTGGAAACTGGTCCTTTCCTACTGCCATAACAACTGAAG
>NW_023458562.1:4199703-4201162 GCF_013731165.1 Rhagoletis pomonella | reverse complement strand
CGCAACTTCTCAACAACAGAAAACCAAAATGAAAATCAAACTCACACCTCAGATTTAAACATTACACAAAATATAAATTCTAACAGTTTGACACAAAATGAAAATAACTTTAGTTCGAATATTTAAAAATCCATTACATTACCTCATTTTTGGGAAGATTGTCCCGAATCATGGTTTCTGCTTGTGGAAGGACAATTCGAAATTATTAATATATGTGATGATAATATCGAATTTCAAAACATTTTGGTTGTTCAACGAGAACCGATTTCAAAAATTATTGATATTATCAATGCACCGCCATTAACCAACAAATACGAAACCATCAAGAAGGTTTTGTGCGAAGGATACCTGAACAATTATATTCAAATACTGAACTAGGTGATCGATCACCATCAGAACTTTTTAGACATATGAAGTCTTAGGTACAAAATCAATTGTTAGTAAAGAACTTTTATTTAAATTGTGGAGCAGAAAATTACCGCAACAAATACAAATCCATATAACTTCCTGTAGTAATCAAAATTCTGAGGAAATTATTTCTCTTGCAGTTAAATTATTTGATTAATAAACCCATAAGATATTAATATTAAAAAAAATCTAAAAAATAACTCAACACTAAATATCTTGAAAACTAGAAAGGCCCGGCCCCCTAAAGTGGGTATATTTGAAAAGTGGAGAAGCCCAGCTTTCCAATTGCAAAGTCAAAATTTGTCGCCCCGGTTATCGTAATATCCCCCTATATTTACATACATATAGTACATTTGCTGCAAGTGCATAAAAAAATTTGAGTTAAATATGCAGAAATGATTGCCACCTATTCCACGTTGCATACAAATTGCATAGCTGTATCGATTACCAACAGCGCTCATTCCCAGCGGTTCTACGTACCGGAATGACTTGGGTTTTACCCGACCAAGAGCTGTTGTTTCGGCGATCTAACCCCGTTTAGGGCTATGTTGTATCCTTAAGTAGTCACGTACTTCCAGCTTATGTGAGATAATACCAATCTGGCAACGCCTTGGCAGGAAGTTATGAATCAGGGAAATAGAAGATGACAGGAGAATTAATATCGAATGTTCGAGATAGCGTGCACACCTCAAATTGTTAGGTTAAGCTATAATTGTTGAAATAAAGCATATTTAATTACAATTGACTCGGCTAAAAAAGTTGGCAACGAGGGTCAACTCATTAAAATGGATGCCAAGCAATTTGACACATTTATGAAAGTGCAACAGGAAATGGTCGCACAGCTTATGACCATAAGTGCAGGAGCTTCAACGTCAAGTGCAGGACAAGGAAGCAGTAGTATCAGTACAGCACTGGTACCAAATTTTGATATGTTCGATCCAGCAAAAGAATCGTAAAAGAATTACATTCAACGTTTCACAAATTACGTGCAAATGAAGAATGTAGCTGCGAAGAAGGAGTATTGTGCAAAATTACTTCTGAATTCAATCGG
>NW_023458562.1:4195672-4199693 GCF_013731165.1 Rhagoletis pomonella | reverse complement strand
CAAATTTTACGCGATGTTCCCAACACTGAATCCTATTTTGACGACATCGTCGTACATGGGAAATCTATGGTAAAGTGCAAGGCCAACCTGGAAGCATGCTTAAATCAGCTTGATAAATATGATCTACACTTAAATATTGCAAAATGTAAGTTGTTTGAAACAAAAATTGAATTCCTAGGGCATACAATTCAGTATAATAAAGTGCAAAAATCTACTGAAAAAGTCAAAGCAATTTTAGAAATGCCAACACCCGAGTGCACGGATGATGTTCGACGTTTCTTAGGTATGGTGACATACTATGCAAGATTCATACCAAATAATTCAACAATCACTACACCCCTACGTCAATTATTGAAAAAAATTCACGTTTTCAATGGTCAAATAAATGTCAAAAAGCTTTTGATACATTAAAAGAAGAAATTGCCAGCGATAGAGTTCTTATGCCGTTCAACCCAAAATTAGAAGTTCAACTTGCATGCGACGCTAGTCCTACAGGGATAGCGGGAGTTTTATCACATATCATTAAGGGCGAAGAAAAGCCTATAGCATACACATCCAGATCGCTTACCCCAGCTGAGCAAAATTATTCACAGCTAGACCGAGAGGCTTTAGCAATAGTTTTTGCCGTACAACATTTTCACGAATATCTTTTCGGGAGATCATTCAAGCTCGTAACTGATAATCAGCCATTGTCCAGAATTTTTCATCAAAATTCAAAATTACCACAAATGACTTCTGCGCGTCTTCAGCGTTATGCCGCGTTTCTAACGGGGTATGATTATAAAGTTATCACTAAGAAAAGCGAAGAAAATGTCAACGTCGATTGCCTTTCGAGAGCACCATTAAATACAGACAATTGCAAACGGAATTTCATAGATGAAGAAGTCCATCTTAATTGTTTTGCAACTATAAATCAAATAAACTCGACAAAATTGAACTTCAACACAATTCGCTCAGAGACAGGAAAAGATGCAACCTTTTCAAAAATTATATCCGAAATGCGTGGTTCGAGGAAGGTCGATACAGAGTACATTATTGATTCGGACATCTTATTTAAAGGTCCGAGGGTCGTTATTCCAGCATCGTTGCAAGGGTTCTAGAAGATTTGCATTACACACATATTGGTACAACGAAAATGAAACAGTTAGCGCGCCGATATGTTTATTGGCCTTCAATCGATAAAGATATCGAAGAATACGTGCGTGCCTGTGCTGTTTGTGCGTCAACAAGGCATAGTCCTGTAAAGGTAACTCTTCACCATTGGGAAGAACCAAGCCACAATTGGCAGTGCATACACATTGATTACGCTGGCCCATTTCACGGACATAATTTTTTAGTTGTCATCGACGCAAAATCATAGTGGGCCTAAGTGGGGGTATGTAAATTAGCCCCTACATCTACGTGAACGATTGAAATACTAAGCAACATATTTGCAAGGAATGGATATCCTGACGTTATGGTATCCGACAATGCCAAGATTTTCACCAGCGAGTAATTTACAACATTCTGCAACGAAGCAGCAATTTTCCAGAAGTTTACAGCTCCGGGTCATCCATCTACAAATGGATTGGCTGAAAGGAATGTCCAGACACTAAAACCACGTTTGAAAGCTATGGGCGATGATCCGCTACCTATGTCAACAAAGGTAAGAGACATTTTATTCAAGTACCTTGCAACGCCACTGCGAAATGGAAACACTCCATCAGAACAATATTTGGGCAGACAACTAAAAACACGTCTAGATGCCATAAAACCTACGAAGTTGCAAAAATCGTCAACATTACGTAGTTCGGTCAGATGCTTAAGTGAGGGAGACCGAATACAAGCCAGGTATTACACCGCAAACAAACCGCACTGGAAAATTGGCGTTATATTGAAAAAGTTGGGGCATCTTCATTACATCGTGAAACTTGACGATGGATTCGTATTCAAGCGGCATATCGATCAACTTTGCGCTACAGACGTTGGAAGCAGCACATTACCTCCAGGTCAAGAATCTCATTCTAATCAATCCTGCCGAGAGCAAGAAATAGGGATACAAGTGCTCGATTCCCCAATAAGAGAACCAAGGCAAGTGAAGGATACACCATCCAACGACACCGTCACTCCAGCAATGTTTACGAAAATTACGCAAGAGGGGGAGCCAGTTACAGGGGAACCACAAGCAGAGGTTGAGTCAACTCAAAGCCAACCGACTCGGCCATTATCGGGCAGGATAAGGAAACCACCACAGTATTTACATGATTATGCTAGATATTGAAATATGTAACTTCCTTATAAGTGAGGGAGAACTGTTGTATCCTTAAGTAGTCATGTACTTCCAGCTTATGTGAGATAATACCAATCCGGCAACGCCTTGGCAGGAAGTTATGAATCAGGGAAGATGACAGGAGAATCAATATCGAATAGCGTGCACACCTCAAATTGTTAGGTTAAGCTGTAATTGTTGAAATAAAGCATTTTTAATTACAATTGACTCGGCTAAAACAGGCTACATCTTCTCCGTACCCTTCTGCTCAGGGCTGGTATAGAGTCAAACCCAGGGCCAGAAATCTAAACTTGCTGCATATGCCAGAGACGACTGCATACAAACTCCACCTCGGTCAGGTGCAATGCCTGTGACGGGTGGAGTCACCTCCGTAACTGCTATGCGAACCGGACCGCCTCCACGGCAACCTCCACCCGCCTGGGCAGCAGACAATCAACACACCCACACCCCAACACAGCACAATAATAGACACACAAACAAACACAATAGCACCCACACACCGCCGCCGGCAACTCCTAGTCCCTCCGAAAATCTGCTCTGTTTGTCAGTAGAGAATATACCGTAACGTCAGTCAAGTGCACCTCTTGTCTCGGCTGGTGCCACTTTAGGGCGTGCTCAGGACTTTGCAACACGCGAGATTGGACGAGTGACTATGTGGGCCCCTGCTGTGCTGCCCCGTCGCATCCCTCCCCCGCGACGCCGCCAACCACCACCACAAGGCAGCACCCCCTTTTGCAGCACGTACAGCAAGGGGCCGGCAGGCAACACAACTCTTTAACACCACACATCACAATCGGTCTCCCAAGGCACACAAAGGTGCTACAATTTAACTGTAACGGACTCCAGAGCAAGATCGAGGAGATAACTGTCTTTATGGGAAGGCATGGAATATTAATAGCTGCGGTCCAAGAGACGAAGTTGCACGGCAATTCAACCCTGTTGAATTGCGCCGGATACAACGTGCGCCGTCGAGATCGCGAGCGAGATAATGGTGGAGGTTTAGCGTTCACCACGCACCACACCGTGCAGTATCGTCTTATTGAAGCAGACATCGACCGCAGGGATACCATCCTAGAATGTCAGGGTATTGCTATCCGGTCAGGTGATCTTGAGCTCGAAATATTTAACGTATACATACCCCCTGTCACCAGCTGCCCGGCAGGATATCACCCTGCAGCTCGCTTCATCCTAGCAGGATGTATTAAGGTTCCATGTCCGAAATGTCCTGCCGAAGCGGCTGTTCTAGCTGATCCCAGATCCCCGTCTTAGGGATCTCAATTCGGAGATTCGGCAACTTGTGAACGTACAGCGCTGGTCTGATAAACAGCGTATCATGGCGACCTATGCTGACCCTAGCATCAGACCATCTGCGCATAGTCATCTCGATTGATAAACCTACCGACTTTGCTTCCGTGGATCACCGGACTTATGTCAACTTTTCCAAAGCTGATTGGAAAAGTCTTCACGGATGTTACTGAGGGCGCCTTCACTGCACTACCCATACCAACCGACATTCATGTAGGTGTACGTAAGTTCCGCAGGGTTGTCACCGCTGCTGCAGCTCGCTTCATCCCAGCAGGATGTATTAAGGATCCATGTCCGAACTTTCCTGCCGAAGTGGCTGTTCTAGCTGATTCCAGAAATCCCCATATTAGGGATCTCAATTCGGAGATTCGGCAACTTGTGAACGTA
The DNA here is from genome assembly GCF_013731165.1 of Rhagoletis pomonella. Taxonomy (NCBI): domain Eukaryota; kingdom Metazoa; phylum Arthropoda; class Insecta; order Diptera; family Tephritidae; genus Rhagoletis; species Rhagoletis pomonella. The sequence goes on along the minus strand of NW_023458562.1, from coordinate 4,195,732 downwards.
CATAAGCGGAAGCAATGGGAAGAGCATTTGAAGACCTGCAACTTCGCCTCTGGTGTGAGC
>NW_023458562.1:4194083-4195662 GCF_013731165.1 Rhagoletis pomonella | reverse complement strand
ATGGGAAGAGCATTTGAAGACCTGCAACTTCGCCTCTGGTGTGAGCAGGCTTTGGTCAACCGTGAGATCGTTGACCAACCCGACGAAGCTTGACGACAGAGTCGAGATAGACTTTGGTGACCACGCTTCGTCGGACCCGGAGAGATGCGCAAGCTATTTTAGCCGGCAGTTCATCCTGCATCCTCCGGTGGATAAAGCCAAACGTCGAGTGACCAGAAGGCTGCACAAAATGCCAAAACCCAGTGCACCTCTTGTTTTCACCAGCGGTGAGGAAGGCGAAAGCCTCCAAAGCCATTGGACCCGACGGAATATGTCAGTAATTTTCAGAGACAAAGCTAGCAAGCCACGTAAAATTAAACCGGGGGTATAACAGGGTGGTGTCCTGTCCCCGCTACTGTTTAATTATTACATCTAATAGCTACCTCACCCACCAGAGGGTGTTAATATAGTCTCCTGTGCTGACGATTGTTCGATCATGGCGTCTAGGAATGGAATTGATGACTTGTGCTCGAAAGTAAACGGTTACCTCGCCGAATTTTCTCGCTTCTTCACTGCAAGGAGCCTTGTCCTATCCCCTGCGAAATCCTCGGCAACCCTTTTCACCACATGGACGAAGGACGTCAGACTGCGACTGGGTATTCACGTCGATGGCGTAACAATACCGACGGTGAATAACCCGAAATCCTCGGAGTTACCTTCGACAGTCTGCTCTCCTTCTCGGCGCATACAACCGCAATTGTCAACAATGTACAGAGCCGCAACAATTTCCTCAAGTCGCTGGCCGGCAGCACTTGTGGCAAAGATAAAGAAACGTTGTTGGCAACATTCAAGGCAATTGGCCGGCCGGTTCTAAAGTATGCAGCGCCCGTATGGTCGCCGGGGACTAGCAGGACGCAGTGGATGAAGCTACAGACCTGCCAAAACACGGCATTACGAACAGCGACAGGATGCCTCCTGATGACGCCCCCATTTACATGACGAGGCCCAGATGCTCCCAGTAAAGGAGCATAACATAATGCTCTGCAAGCAGTTCCTTGCTGGGAGCCACAGACGTGACCATCCCAGCGGACAGCTGCTCGCGGAAGAGCCCTCGCTACGGCACGTCAGGGTTTATAAAACAACCTCTGGCCCCGTCAACCTACCGACAGGCCCTGAACGGCATTCACAGGGATTCAGTCTCAAGTTATGTAGACTCCCGCCCTGTGAATGCCGTTCTAGGCACACAACCACCGGACGTGGACGGGACAGAACTTTGTCTGCCTCGGGAGACCCGCACTACAATAGCCCAACTTCGCTCTGGCTATTGCAGCAGGCTCAACTCCTACTTGAGTAGAATCAACGAGGGGGTTAGTAGCCGCTACAACAACAACAACAACAACAACAACCAACAGCGCATTAGAAGAATGTATGGATGTAAGTAAGCAATAAACTTTTAAGCCGTTTTTTCCAGTTTTTGATTTTTTGGATTATGACCCTCCTGCAGCAAATGGGCGATATGTGTATCTACATATAAACCATAATTATGCAGCAGCTTGTATTTTTTAGAACATCTGAAACAAAAGTGAGTTCAATTATATAT
>NW_023458562.1:4191273-4193983 GCF_013731165.1 Rhagoletis pomonella | reverse complement strand
AAAAAACAGGGTCGTAAGGTCATTGTTTGTGCCTCTGACATCAGCAACGCGTATAACTGCGTTAACATTAGTAAACTAAAAGTAGTCATGACCCAAGCTGGCTTGCACAATGCTTATACGGAATGGATAATCAACTTCTTAGCTCATAGAAAGCTACAACTTGGCAAAGATTCTATCGAAATACACGATGGACTCCCACAAGGTAGTTGTCTCTCGCCTTGTCTCTTCAACTTATATACAAAAGATCTACATTCCATTCAGGATAGCAACACCAAATTGTACCAGTTTGCGGATGATTTCTTAATCATGTCGTTCCATAACAGCCTTGAGCAAGCCACTGCAAATTTGAGGCACAAACTAAATGACTTTGCGCAACTATGTTCGGATCTAAACCTCTCCTTCAATGCTGACAAAACCAAAGTTATGCATCTATGTAAGGGCAAACGTACATCTATCGAGATTCAATGCCAAAATCAAGTTATTGAGAAGGTCCATTCTATCAAATTTCTAGGTAGGAACATAAGTTCATCACTATCGGTCCAAGAACACTATACAGAAGTAATTAAAAAATCACAGAATAACTCTAATCTTTAAATGCCTTACCACAGTTAAGTCCGGACTACATCCACAAATTGCTCTGAACTACTATAAATCAGTTGTTCGGAGCAAGATTGAATATTGTCGTAGGTCCACTTCTAATTGCTCTAAAACCGTCAATAAGAAGATTGAAACCTACCAAAATAGTTTTCTAAGGAGAAGCCTCGGCCTCACCGCAGCAACCCCTATCCCCATAATTTATGCGATTGCAAACGAATTGCCACCGGCAGAAAGAGCTAAATGGCTAACAGCCAAAGAAGTAATTAACAACTTCATTGTTGACAAAGAGTTCAGTGAACATATGTACAACTCGCACAATGTGAATTCTAGTTATAGTGCGGTCTTTAATGAATTTAGGAATGTTTTTGATAACATTTGTATTGTAAGAGAATCAGTCACTGCCCCTAATCTACATGTTATCAAAACGCTAACTGAAAAAAAAACTAATTTAACGACTGACGAGATAAAATCGACTTACTCGGCGATGGTAAATGACTACAGAAACTCTAATTTCTGCATCTTTTTCACAGAAGCTTCTGTAGGCCCTACGACCAATGGGTGTGGAGTCTACAACTACACTAACAAAGACGAACATACATTCAAAATCAATTTTAGTGCCTCATCTACCTATGGCGAAACCGTAGCTATTCTCAACACGCTTCAATTGGCCAGAGAATCAGACTTTAATAAGGTCGTAATTTTTACCGACAGCCTTATCGCCTGCAAATTACTGGCCAAAAATAACACTCAGAACTACTATATCCTTGAAATACACAAATTAATTCAAAATTCTGACTTTTTTAATGTTACCGTCATCTAGACGCCCAGTCATGTTGGCATTCCAGGCAATGAAAAGGGTGATTCTCTGGCAAAAACAGCCGTTAACTGTGATAATAATTTAAATGTTAAGTTTACCATAGATGAGGCTCTAAGAAATATCCGCAATCATATTCATAACCGATGGTATAACGATTTTATCAACTTCTCCCACACCAAACACAAACTTTTCGCAAAAATTTTTACACAGAAGCCACAAAAGACTTGGTTTTACAAATTCAAACTAATTCCAAAAGGAATTAAAATTTTAAATAGAATACTAACCGGCTACACCTATGATAATGAATATCTGCATCGTATAAATGTAATAAGCTCCAATACTTGCAGCTGTGGCGCTACTGATAACTATGTACATCAGTCGTCCACAACTGCACAGATTTTACTGAGATTTTTCGCGGCTTAGACTATCGTAAAATCACTCAACTGGCGATTTTTCTGCCAAAAGCTGAAGCGAAATTTTGAAATATACCTAGCTCCACAGGTGTCAATACCGTCCACCTCACTCAAACCCTCCCCATCCCTAACACAACCCAACCAAGTCACACCAAGAACCCCCGCTTTTGAAATTTCATCATACTTATTTATACCAATTGGTCCTTCGAGCCGGATATTTGCGGCTTTTGTTATATCCACTAGACGACCAGGTCGTCTAGGGGGGCCGGTATGTTTAGGCGCGTCTGCTAACACCAGGCGCCTAAATACATGCTATGTACTGCTGCATGTGCAAAAATTTCCTTTATGCAATTTAGGAAATTTTTGCACATGCACTTCTCAACTGCCATGTAATTGAACTTTCTTAAGTTTTGATTAGATGGCACTTCAAAGTATGCTCGGCCTAGTCTGATGCATCCTCTGGACACTGCTTCCGGAGCATTTTCGGACTCTGCATGGCTTACAACCATGCAGAGGCGGTAAACGAACTTTACCATTGGCCACAGTGCCTACCCACCATTTTTGAACCAATAAATATTTTTTTTTTATAAATAAAATAAATACATACATGCAAACATACTGAGTTATTCATGGTCCTTCGTTTGAGAAGATCAACGCGAACGCAGCAGCTACCAGGCCACTCCAGTCCAAAGGTATTTACAGTGGTCCACAAAATAATAGGAGTGCGTTATTTTGGTCAGTTTTTGCCTTTTTGCCTTTTGTTTACTTAATGTTTATTATTTTTATGTAAAAGTCAAGCTGGGTATACAACAAACAACGAATTCATATTTCATTCTTTGTACAAAAATTATTAAAATTCTGTAAATTTTCACCAAAATATCAA
>NW_023458562.1:4188329-4191173 GCF_013731165.1 Rhagoletis pomonella | reverse complement strand
TGCCCGGAAAACCCGACAACCCTAACGGCCTTGTCCCTGTGGACAAACCCCACAGAAGCTGCACGCTTCCTAGGGTTGGCGTTAGTGGAACTTGACGACAACGACTGAGATAACAACAACAACAACTGCAAATGATGCTCACTCAAACTCAAATTCAGACATTACTTTGTATCCCCACAATTTTTCGGGCGTTTACATTGTCTTAGTTGACTCATCCCAATGCAACGACATGGTAAACGATAGAATCACTAACGGCCTTACATTGTTTAACAAAATTAAGAATTTTAGAATTAAAGATATTGACTTAATTTTTGATATTGGCAAGAGTCTTTATAAGGTTACCTTTAAAAACGCGGCTGCACCCAACAATTTCGTCCTTAATGATAAAATAAAATCTATTGGTCTCAGAGCTTTTGTACCTAAAACGGCAGTAGAAATATACGGTGTATGATGGGCATTCCGACATGGTGTGAGGAAGCGGAGATCAAGGCCGACGCCATCTCTAGCGTACCTATCACCACAGTCAGGTGCTTCACGCGGTGAAACCAGGATAACGAATCCTTTACTCCCACAACCACTGTCAAAATTGGATTCTCTGGAAAAGAAATACCCGAATTCATTATATTCAATTATACCAAGCTTTACGTTGATTTCTACGTCCCACCCCTAAGGCAGTGCAGTTTCCTGCAAGTCTAAAAAACGTTGTATCAAATGTGGCCTTGTTACCTGTGATATCAACTCATGTGACAAAAAATGCATTCTATGCGGCAGCTTAGAGCATGTATCTACTGACAAGCTCACCTGCACGGCATGGGAAAAAGAACGTTCAATCAATCCCAGGCGGGAACAATAAAAACCTATTTCTCCGAGAGCCAAAATCGGTTTGACTTGCTCGCTACTGGGGACATAGATTTCCCGAAGATCTCTGAAAAGGAAGAGAATGTTAAAAATAGGGATTTGAATATTAACAAAAAACTTACACGAGCAAAATACAGTACAATTGTACGCAAAACAATGCCAACTATCAAGGCACCGGCAGAACAAGCAGCCAGGAGGGAAAACCGGGTTAGAGCGCCCAGAGAGTCTGTTCTTAATAAACCAATAAAGCAATGAAGATATTGCAATACAACTGTCAGTCCTTAACATCCAATATAAATACCAAAGAGTACTATTTAAACCATTACGATTACGATCTTGTGTGTCTAAGCGAAATTTTCACTTTTAACGAACCACAACATAGGAATATTAAAAATTATAATATAATAGAGAAAAATAGATTTGATGGCTATGGCGGCGTCGCCATAGCTCTGAAAAAAACAAATTAAATTTCATAAAATAAACTACCAGAATAATATCTGAACACTATTTTTGGCACTTGAATGATGGCTCAATTACGTTTAAAAATGATACCTTGTCTCCTAATGGGTCAGTAGTCAGAGTAGAAGACTGACCCCACTCGGTTGGGTGGAAGTCATCATTTCCCTATCTCTATAGAAACCACTATGGTCACCCACGAAGGACATAGGTTCCTGGCTCAAAAAAAACTACTTGATAGTTTACAGAAAACCATTCTTGAACCAAATTTTTACGACATACACTCGCAACTCCAAACTGAAATTGAAGCATCCACCTACACTCTCAGCCCGAATAGAAGTCCAAAAGCCTGGTGGACTGACGAGCTTGACAAAGCCTTCCGCTTTCTCAAAGCAGCATACAAAAAATGCAAATTCTCACCCTCACCGCAAAACTTTCTGGATTTAACTGAAATAAAGAAAAAGTGGAAAGACCAAGTGAAAGAAGCAAAAAAGAAAAACTTCGAAAATAAAATAAGCGAACTAAATGAGGCCCCCACTACAAAGAATGCTTGGAAATTTGTAAAAGCTCTAAGGGGCGATTACAAAGGTTCCAATAACTCACCCTGGTCAAGTGACAACAACAAAGACTTTCTAAATTTATTAAAAATCAAGTACCTGATCGAAATACCCTTTTACCAATCAACAAAGAACTAATCCCTGCAAATAGCCTAGCGATAACTTTTGACGAACTCTACAAAGTGTTACACTCTAAAAACAGAAGCTCAGCCGGTGGCGTTGATCAAGTCACTTATAAAATGCTAAAAGCTCTACCTGATGAGTCTCTCAATAATGTGCGAACTGCTCTTAACGATGTCTTTCTAACCAACCAAATCCCTGGTAAGTGGCGCGTGATAAAAATAGTACCAATCCCCAAGAAGGACAAAGATTTAAATGATTATTCTAACTTCAGGCCCATTGCCTTAATCTCTGTATTTTTAAAATCCATTAACCTATGCATCAAATATAGAATTTTCACCTTTCTTGAGGACAATAATACGTTACTCCTTCGCATATAGGAAGCACAGGTCAGCCACCATATGCGTCAACTATATTTTACATGAAGCAGCAGTTCTTAAAAAACAGGGTCGTAAAGTCATTGTGTGCGCCTCTGACATCAGCAACGCATATAACTGCGTTAACATTAGTAAACTAAAAGTAGTCATGACCCAAGCTGGCTTGCACAATGCTTATACGGAATGGATAATCAACTTCTTGGCTCATAGAAAGCTACAACTTGGTAAAGATTCCATCGAAATACACGATGGACTCCCCAAGGTAGTTGTCTCTCGCCTTGTCTCTTCAATTTATACAGGGTGTCCCATAATTAACGTGCCAAACTTTAGGGGAAGGTAGGTGGGGGGGTGAGCTCCCTGATAAACAAACAATTTTCAGGTAAAAGTTTTTGAAATATTTACATTTTTTCGAATTTAAAAAAAATCGTCCCTTTTCATGTGTTTTCTTTAACTGCAACTACAAACCGGGCAATACT
>NW_023458562.1:4171010-4188229 GCF_013731165.1 Rhagoletis pomonella | reverse complement strand
AATTAAAAATAACCTTGATTTTCGGAATCAGGGGGTGATTTTACATACGAATTTCATAACGGCGTCTCTGGTAAATTTTGGCCGTCGACCAGTGTTATCAGTTACGAGCTTGAATGATCTCCCGAAAAGGTATTCGTGAAAATGTTGTACGCCAAAAGCCTCTCGGTCTAGCTGTGAATAATTTTGCTCAGCTGGGGTAAGCGATCTGGATGTGTATGCGATAGGCTTTTTGTTGTTGTTGTAGCAGCATACAAGTTCTCCAAAGAGTTTTTGGGGAGTGTTGCTGGAGTGACAGTCCTTGGCCAAATACCGACTGTCGTGGGAACGGCTTTTCTTCGTCTAGGGACTAGCGTCACATGCAAGTTGAACTTCTAATTTTGGGTTGAATGGCATAGGAACTATCGTTGGCAATATTTTCTTTTAATGTATCAAAAGCTTTTTGGCATTTATTTGACCACTGAAAACTTGATTTTTTTCCATAAGTGACGTAGGGGTGTAGTCATTGTTGAATCCATGATAAAAATATAGTAAGGTAGAACCGCTGAGAGTCACTTTTAAAATTCTTGACATTTCCAAACAATTTAATTTTTAAATTTACTCACAAACTCACACACACATTTTCATTTTCAAACTCAAGCAACAACAATTTAATTTTTTATTTTCACTTTTATATGATTTTAAAATGTTGGCAAACTTCAAAAAAAAAATCATGGCCGACAAATTGAGAGAACGGTTCTACCTTGCTATATTTTTATCATGGTTGAATCTTGCATAGTATGTCACCATACCTAAGCAACGTCGAACATTGCTTTGACTTTTTCAGTAGATTTTTGCACTTTTTTATACTGTATTCTATGCTCTAGGAATTCAATTTGTGTTTCAAAAAACTTACATTTTGCAATATTTATGTGTAGATCGTATTTATCAAGCTGATTTAAGCATGGTTCCAGTTTGGCCTTGCACTCTTCCATAGATTTCCCATGTACGACGATGTCGTTAAAATAGGATGGAGTGTTGGGAACATCGCGTAAAATGTGGTCAATGATTCTATTCAGTTCTGCTGGTGCTGTTTTTATTCCAAAGGAAAGCCGGTTCATTAGGTAAGTTCCCTTGTGCGTGGAAATAGTTTGAATCTGGCTTGATTTTTCATCAACTGGCTTGTGTATGCATAACTGGAGCAATGCGCACATGTCCGACGACGGCGCTGGAAGTAGTCTTCGAACTCGAGCCTCTTCACATAACCATAGATCAGGCAGCCAAAAGAACTCTGCTCAGCTTTGCTAGAGAGGGATGTGGTCATATCCTCTAGGAATATGGAGAAGCTAGGGGCCTCGATCCCGCTTGGTCTGTTCCCTAGAGATGACATAGGAAAAACTATAGTATTTGAGAAGAGATTTAAGATAGAGTTATACAGCAAAACAACCTGGAGCGCCCCCGCATTCGAGGGATTACTCCAGGAGTGCACACTGCACTGGTACATAGATGGCTCGAAGACCCCAGATGGAGTAGGGGCAGGAGTCCTTGGGCCCAGAACAAGAATCTCTGTTCCTATGGGGAAATATCCGAGCATCTTCCAAGCAGAAGTCTATGCAATCTATCTATGTGCGAAAACAATCATGAGTAGAGGGTATAGAAATGAGAAAATTATGTTGAGTGATAGTCAGGCGGCACTCAAGGCTCTTCTATCCTATGAAGTCAAATCCTCACTGGTCCTTGAGTGCATTGAGAAGCTAAACTCCCTTGGCAGACACAATAACATCAGGTTAGCGTAGGCCATAGGGGAGTAGAGGGAAATGAGGTTGCAGACTGCCTCGCTAGAGAGGCGGCAGCCATCACTGCAGTGGGCCCAGAGCCCTTCCTTGGAGTAGGTCCCAATACCATAAAGGAGGAGCTTAGGAGAGTGAGGCTCACACTAAGGAATTTTAACTGGCGCAGTTCGGTAGGAATTCGCCAGGCAAAGAGTTTACTTGGAGGGTTTAACAAGAAAAGATTTCATGGCTTAATAAACCTCCCAAAAGAGAGGCTAAGAATTTTAACAGGTTTCCTTACAGGACACTGCAGACTTAGGGGTCACCTACATAAGCTGCGCATATGGTCGAATGATCTTTGTAGGTTTTGCGACCTGACCAGTGAGACGCCGCTTCACGTTCTCACCGATTGTGAGGCCGTCTGCAGAAGACGTGAGAGGAGTTTAGGCTCGTTGTGGCCACAGCTTGAGCACATCCACTCCCTACCCCCGAAGGCACTATTGAACTTTCTGAGGGAGCTGGGCTTAGATGAAGTGATGTGAAGAGAAGAGGGCACAATAGATCACCAGGTCGCAGTGCACACCTCATATTAATAACACTGTGAGACAAATGGTAGGGGTCAGTGATCGGGAAGGGTTCAAACTACCGGGGAAAGTTATATCGGTAAAAAAGAAATTATACGTGTCCCGGCGCTTCGCTGGGTCACGTCTAGGAATCGAGATATATATATAACTATCATATAGGGGAAATTGTACCCTTGGGTGGTCTTTTTTTGACATAACTCGAGAACCACTAGTCCGATTTTGCTCAAACAAATTTAAAAAAATTAAAAATTACAATTCCTTTAAACTGTTCATATAAGGTTTTTCTATATAATCAACAGTTTTAAAAAATTTAATATTTTAGGCAAAAAATATTTTTTTTCTTCATACATTTATTTTTACCGGCAAAACTGTTGATTATATAGAAAAACGTTATATGAACAGATTAAAGGAATTGTAATTTTTAATTTTATTAAATTTGTTTGAGCGAAATCGGACTAGTGGTTCTCGAGTTATGTCAAAAAAAGACCACCAAAGGTGACAATTTCCCCTATATGATAGTTATATATATATCCCGATTCCTAGACGTGACCCAGCGAAACGCCGGGACACGTATAACTTGTTTTTGACCGATATAACATTTCCCGTTGGTTTCATCCCATCCCGATTTTGACTGTCGCATAGTGTAATAATCAATCACTCATTCCCACGACAGTCGGTTCTACGTATCGGAATGACTCGGGTTTTACCCGACTAAGGGCTGTTGTTGCGGCGATCTAACCCCGTTTATGTCGGCGAAGTATCTCAGAAGTTGTTCGTCCATAGGGCTACATTCGCTATGTTTTCTTCTGCTCAGGGCTGGCATCGAGTCAAACCCAGGGCCAGCAACCTACACCTGCTGTGTATGCCGGAGACGACTACACCACAACTCCACCTCAGTGAAGTGCAATGTTTGCGAGGGGTGGAGTCGCTTCAGAGTCTGCTCAGGACTTCGAACATATCGGCAGTGGAAAACGTCGTTTGTGGCCCCCTGCTGCTCAAACAGAGCAGCCTCCACGGCTAACCCCAGTCCACCTGAGCAGTCCCACACAAACACCACAGCACAACAACATAACAAACACAATAGACCACACCACAACCGCGACATACCACAGAACACACCCAACCGCACCACCACCCACACGCCGCCGCCAACAACTCTTGGCTCCTCCTACAATCTGCGCGGTATGTCAGACCAGGATATTCCACTTTAGGGCATGTTCAGGTCTGCGCACCACGCGAGATTGGGCGAGGAACTTCGAGGGCCCGTGTTGCGCTGCACGGTCGCAAACCTTAACTGCGACGCCACCCACCACCACCACAGGGCGGCAACAACCTCAGCAGCGCACACAGCCAATGGCGTCACGGCCACACACATCTCTCGCACCCCGCATTACCACACGTCTGTCGAACCACATGAAGCACCTTCAATTTAACTGCAACGGGCTTCAGAGCAAGATCGAGGAGATAATCGTCTTCATGTGTCGGCATGGTATATTGATAGCTGCGGTCCAAGGGACGAAGTTGCACAGCAATTCAACTTTGTTGAATTGTGCCGCGTACAACGTGCACCGTCGAGATCGCGAGCGAGATAATGGTGGTGGCTTAGCGTTCATCACGCACCACACCGTGCAGTATCGTCTTATCGAAGCAGACATCGACCGCAGGGATACCAACCTAGAATGTCAGGGCATTGCTATCCGGTCAGGCGATGTTGAGCTCGAAATAGTCAACGTATACATACCCCCTGTCACCTGCTGCCCGGAAGGATATCACCCTGATATAGGTGCGCTCCTCAGAGGTGAAAACCGGGTGGTAGTAGATGACTTTAATGCGCACCACGATCTTTGGCACTCAAGCCTGTCAAACGATCATAGGCAAACCGATTTGGCTGAGCAGATGGACGGTTCGCCATTCTGCACAATGAACAACGACGCACCCATCAGGATTATGGGCAGCTGCTGCAGCTCGCCAGACATAACAATAGTCAGCGCTGGTCTGATAAACAGCATATCATGGCGACCTATGCTGACTTTGGCATCAGACCATCTGCCCATAGTCATCTCGATCGATAAACCAACCGACTTCGCTTCCGCCTAGCACCGAACCTATATCAACTTCTCTAAAGCTGATTGGAAAGGCTTCGCGGAATTTACTGAAAGCACCTTCGCTGCTCTCCCCACACCAACCGACGTCCACCTTGGTGAACGTAAGTTCCGCAGGGCTGTCACCGCTGCTGCAGCTCGCTTCGTACCGGCAGGATGCATTACGCACCCACGTCCAAATTTCCCTGCCGAAGCGGCTGTTCTTGCCGATGAGCGTGACAGCCTTCGTCAGGCCGATCCCGGAGATCCCCGTATCAACGCGGGGATTTGGCAACTGGTTAACGTACATAAGCGGAAGAAGTGGAAAGAGCATCTGAAGACCTGCGTGTGAGTAAGCTTTAGTCAACCGTGAGGTCACTGTTCAATCCGACGAAGCACGACGACAGAGTCGAAATTTCTTTTGGCGACCATGCTTCGTCGGACCCGGAGCGATGCGCGAGCTACTTTAGCCGGCAGTTCATACTGCATCCTCCGGTGGACAAAGCCAAGCGTCGAGTGACCAGAAGGCTGCACAAACTGCCAACAACTTGTGCCCCCTTTCTTTCACTTGCGGTGAAGTTCAGGTGGCCATCGGGAAGGCGAAAGCCTCCAAAGCCATGGATCCCGACGGAATATGCATGCTGATGCTGAAAAATTTGAGTCCTGCGGGAGTAGCGTACCTAACGGAGGTCCTCAATTTGTCTACGGCCACTCTCATCATCCCAGACATCTGGAAGGTGGGGAGAGTGGTCCCACTGCTCAAACCGGGGAAACCTGCCAACAAAGGAGATTCGTATCGACCGATAACCCTGCTGCTCCCGTATTTCACGAACCACCTGACCCCAGCGAAGCATCAGCATGGTTTCCGTAAAGTGCACAGTACAACAACAGCACTTAACCGTAACCGTCCCTGTGAGAGAACGATTCTAGTAGCGTTGGACCTGTCAAATGCTTTTGACACTGTCAGCCATTCCACGCTACTAGAAGATATAGAGGCTTCCTCTCTCCCACAGAGGCTCAAACGGTTGTCGGCAAATTATCTGAGTGGTCGACACTCGTCGGTAATGTTTAGAGACAAATAGAGAAAACTTAGGAAAATAAAAAAGGGTGTTCCATGGAGTGGTGTCCTTTCCTAGTTATTTTTCAACTTTTATATTTCAAAGCTCCCTCAACCACCAGAGGGAGTCTCGATTGTCTCTTACGCCGACGATTGCTCGATCATGGCGACTGGGAATGGAATTGATGACTTGTGTTCGAAAGTAAGCGGGTATCTATCCGAGCGTTCTCGCTTCTTCACTGCAAGGTGCCTAACCCTCTCCCCTACAAAATCTCCTGCGACCTTGTTCACCACCTGGACGATGGAAGTCAGGCTACCGCTGGGAATTCACGTCGATGATACACCAATTCCGACGTGAATAACCTCAAAATACTCGGAGTAACCTTCGACAGACTGCTCTCCTTCTCTGCGCAACCGCTATTGTCAACAAAGTACAGAGCCGCAACAAGGTCCTCAAGTCGCTAGCCGGCAGTACTTGGGGTAAAGACAAAGAAACGTTGCTGCACCAGTGTGGTCGCCGGGGACGAGTAGGACGCAGTGGATGAAGCTACAGACAGCACAGAACACCGCACTCAACACAGCGAACGGATGCCTCCTTATGTCACCTGAACACCACCTCCATGACGAGGCGAAAATGCTCTCAATTAAGGAGCATAACATAATGCTCTGCAAGCAGTTTCTGGTAGGCAGCCACAGATGTGGCCACCCAAACAGACAGCTGTTTGCAGAGGAGCCCTCGCCTAGGCACGTCAGGAGGCATCTATACGAACTGACGGACGAAGTCCAGAGGTTCATTAAGCAGCCTCTCGACCCGTCAGCATACCGACAGGCCCTGAACGGCATTCACAGAGACTCAGTCTCGAATTATGTAGACTCTAGACCTGTGAATGCCGTTATAGACACACAAACAGCGGACATTGACGTGACGGAGCCCCATCTGCCTCGGGAGACAAGAACAACAATAGCCTAACTTCGCTATGGCTACTGCAGCAGGTTAAACTCATACCTGAGTAGACTAAATGCGGATCTGCCAAATGAGTGTCCGGCATGCGGAGAGACCCCCCACGACTCGAAACATCTCAACGCATGCCCGGAAATCCCGACAACCCTAACGGCGTTGTCCCTGTGGACCGACCCTGTAGAGGCTGCACGCTTCTTAGGGCTGCCGTTAGTGGAACTCGACGACAATGACTGAGATATCAACCGATCTGGGCGGGGTTGTTGTAGCCGCTACAACAACAACAACAACAACAACAACATCCAAAATCACTGGAGTAACCCCCTCTTAATTTTAGCGATACTTTGTAGTTTGGTATGCACCAGATTTTCTCTTCAAAAACACTTGGAAATTTTAGTGGCGTTCCCTAACTCGCAAGAAGTTGCAAGAATTTACAGCAATTTACCAGAAAGCGTCCCCGTACTCGGTTCTCTGACTTCTTTTGATCTTTTGACAGTTTTACAGGTTTTAGCCCAGAAAAGTTGGCGAACGCAACTTTTGATGTAAGATCTTGTATCGTTGCAGTGTTTGTGTCAAATGTAGTTGTTATTAGGTTTGTTCGTCGAAAATCCAGCAAGAATTATCCAACACTCAAAATATCAGAGAGTAAAAAAAAATTGTCTTTCATTTTGAGAAACTTGCAAATTTCTGCACGAACGCAAATTTGCAGGAATTTGCAAGTTCCCCGCCAGCTGATGTCCACGGTTGCATTTCAAACATAATAAATTTTTATAGAATTTTCAAAATTCTTTCAGATATACGAAAATAGGATATACATGTATATTTCTTGTTGTTCTGACTTTCTTTAACATACGTTTCAATTTCTTTATCGTACTGGCTATCGGGTTTCTTAAATCGACTCTGGTTGCAATTGCATTCCGATTGCGAATACAATTTTTTTCCAGCCGAGTTTAGTTCAACTCATTGAAATTAACTAAATTATTTATATCAACAAGTATTTACTTCCTTTTTTCATAAAAAAATTGCTCGTGTTTATAAATTTTAAAATTTAACGAACTTACTTATTCAAATTAGACAAAAATGCAACCATGTGCCACAATCATATGTTTTTCGTGATTGCAAATTCTTGCTGGCTAAAATTTTTCCCGCATCTCTCAGGAGAACTGTCACTTTGCGCTCTCAGTTTTTGAGTGATGGATAATTTTTTGATCTGCACGACCGCGATTTGGTCGAAAATCATGATGATTCGTACAAATTCGTAAAAATTTTTTTGCTCGACGAACAAACCTATTATGTAACAATTTGTTTCATCGAGTTTGTTGAGATTAATTTTTAGGCGTCTTATCCAAGTTCTACCTAAAATTGCTGTACACCTATCTGGCACGGTTGCCACTTTGGTAATTTCTACCAAAAATGGTAACTTTCTTTCTGTTTTGGTAACTTGGTAACTCTTAATTTCATTTGGTAACTTTCCGAATGTTGTGGAATATCATTTAATTCGGGTAATTCGGTGTCTTAAGTGGCATATTGTTGTATGTCGTAAACTTTAAACGCCTAAAAAATATATTAAGGGGGTTCACAAAGTACCATCAAAGTCATATTATGAATTTTTGCAGTGTTAAAAAATAGTTGGATGTCGTTTCAAATTTCAAGTTGTCCACAAAATAATAGGAGTGTGATATTTTAGTCAGTTTTGGCTATTTGTCCTTTGTTTATTTAATATTTATTACTTTTTTATAAAAGTCTAGATGGCTATACAACAAAACCCAAATAAATTCAGATTTTAAACTTTGTACAAAATTTATAAAAATTTCGCGAATTTTCTCCCAAGCTTCAAACTTTATGAGCAGAAACTTTAGAAATAATTTTGGTATGCAGTGTTGTAATCCATTTATTTCTAGTATAATTTGCGATCACCTACGCGTCCGGACTAGTCAGAAATAGTCAGAATCAGTCAGATTTTACTGGAAATTGATCTCGTACTCGGTTCTCTGACTATTGAGAGGACAAAACAGAGAGTACATAAGGTTCTCTCTCTGTCAGAAGTTACCAGTTTTAGTCCAAAAATTTTTTTCTGGTAAATGTGTCAAACGATCAGCTATAGTGTGATCAGCAACCAAATTCTAAACAAATAATTCACGTTGAAAAGTATTTAATTACTTGTTTAAGTGGATTATAATGAATTTGAAAGTATTTTTGCTTATTTTGTATGTAAACACACTCAGCTCACACAAGTAAATAAGCAAAAATTTACAACCAAAATTTGGAGGTTATGTTGAAGTTGACAGAAGTTACCAGAAGCGATCCCGTACTTTTCAATGTTACTCTCTCGCTCTGAGCAAATTTTTATTTTTTCACAGTTTTACTAGTTTTAGTCCGATGAATACGGGATTGCACCTATAATTAAGCGCAAGTTTCAAGCTGCTAAAAAATTCCTTTAATTTTTGGTTGATTGCTGACAGTGTCCTCAATATAAAAGAAAATTGTCGAACATTATATGGAAAAAAATGTGAAACACCTTTAACCCAAAAACCAACGGGATTTTTTAGCAATTTGAAAGTTGCACTTTGAACTAGAATTAAATAGGGACACGATATCGAACCGAAAGTATCGATATAATACTCATTTAAAGCATCGCTGTAAAAATATCGGGTACCCATTAATATAGCAATAAAAAGACTCGCTATTCCAAATATCGATACAAAATTGAAAAAATTAAATGTGAGGGCGCGCCACATTGCAACCTAAGATAGTACACATTTCTGCGCATATATCCATATTGCTTTACATATAAATTCCAAAGTAAGTAAGAAGGATATATTACGATTTGCAAGAAATGGAACCCTAGCTAAGGCTAAAACTCATGTTTTATTTGCGTTAAAAATTTGTTTAAAAACAATATTAACAACAAAACTTTCAATAGAAATTTTAGTAAGGTAACGTCACGTCAGATACTTCGGCTGATAAAAAAGCAGGACAGATTTTTACATTTTGTAATTCGGAAAATTAACCTTAAATATTTCAAATATTACTAAAAAAAGTTTTATACAAATAGTTTTCCCAATTCTTAGAGTTTTTAAATTTTGACGTTTTCATTTTATTTTCTAACATTTTGTCATACAAATGTCATGCCACGCCAGATTGGAAATGCCCAATACAATATATTTTTATTCCCATTAACTTTGTATTGTAAATTTACGATTCGATACGATACAAGAGTTCTGGTACTCGATTCCAAAAAATATCGTTTGAAAACTATCGAGTAAAAAGTATCGGTATCGAATGGCAAAAATATCGATGTGGTATCGTATCGTATCAAAATTCGTGTCCCTAGTATTAAATGGGCTTGCTGGGAATTAAAGCAAAAATAACACGAACTCCGTTTGGGTATTTGTTATTCTCAGTTTAATATACAAATATTGCGGAGGAGTTTTAGGAGGAGGAGTTTATTATCTTCATTAAATAATATATGTTAATAAGATACAATTTCATGTAATTCCACTTACTTACTTCAAATTTTTTGCCGTCAACCTGCTTTTTCAATAGCTTTGCTCTTCATCATGAAAAATGGTCGCTAAGAAGTAGCGTTACCTCTTTTGTATCTTACAAATATGTTGCAGGGTGACTTACATAAAAAGATTACAAATTTCAGTTAGTTTTCAAATTAATGTCGTAAATGTCAGATCACAGTCTGACAAAATAAATACAAAATTGCCGGTTGCACGTTCAACTGCTCAACAAGGCTACGAAACTGCATACCCCATTTTTTTTAAGATTCTGATTAAAAAGTTTGAAATTTGGGTGAAAATTTGCGAAATTTTTATAATTTTTGTACACAGTCTAAAATCTGTATGGTGTTTGTTGTATATATGAAAAAGAATAACTCCACAAAAAGTCTGCCGATAGGTGGCGCAGTAGTCCAGATACTTGGGAAACCCATATTTATATTCCGATTTGCTGCAACTACCTTATTTTTAATTTTCTTTTCGCTTTTTTGTAAAATTGTGGCCCATCAAATTTTAGTATAATAAAATGCATGTTTTAAGTACTGAAACCAATATATGAGAGATCCATATATTATAAAATCAGCCCGAATTTTTACAGCATATTTTCATGTTTATGTTTTATACTCTCTCAGTCGATCAAACATAGCCAGATATGAAAATTGCAATTTTTTCAGTTCTGAGGATGACTTCAGACTGAAGTCGAAATATCGGAAACTAAAAACAAATGCAAATTCTAAAATTTGTGTTTGATATTCATTTGGCATTGATCTCGAAAATAACACAGGCCAAGAAAAATAGAGAAAAAATTTGGTGCGGCGAATGCTAAAGCTGTTTTTGATAGACTTTTTTGTGCTGATTAGAATCCATAAGTATAAAGTCAGTGTTGCCCAGTGTTATTCAATATTAATTCTACAAATTTTCATCAAATTTTCGGACTTTTATCTGAATATTTAGAAATTTGTAAAGCCTGCAATTTTATAGCCCATACAATTTTAGTTTAAAAAATAATAAAGAATTTTTTGCTTGCGACTTTTGTGAGTTTTTTCATATAACTAACTCAATTTATGAAAACTGGCGTTGATATTTGAATTTTTTCGCGAACGGCTTTTTGCCTTTTTATCATATAAAAAAAATCATGTCGATATGAAAAATGTGCAAAAAGCCACCAGAAAAAAAGTATTCAAAATCAGCATCAAATTTTAGTCGAATGAAACTTGCATTTTAGCTGTAAAACTGCATATCCAAAAATTTTCAGTTTGAAAAGTTTGAAATTTTGAAGAAAATTTGTAGAAATTTTCAAAATTTTTATAAAGCTTGAAGCTTTAGATTTTAGTTAACAATATTTGTATAAAAAAAAATAACAAAGAAGGGTTAACTTAAAAACATTATTAATAATTAAAATAAATCAGCACGTGAACACTTGTTCCAGTCACTGTGCATGCATACATATGTAAATAGCATTTATATTTTTTATTATTCTTATTGTAGCTACATCGACAACAACAAGGAGCAATATATCACTGCCCTGAAGGCAGCGGTTGCTATACAATCGGTTTCTGCTTGGCCTGATAAGCGTGATGAAATACAAACTATGGTGCGGTTAGTCGCTGATAAGTTGCGTAGCCTTGGCGCTGAAGTGGAATTGGCTGATATCGGAAGTCAGCGGTTACCAAATGGTAAAGAAATTCCACTTCCGCATGTGATTTTGGGAACACTGGGAAAGGTTAGGAGCATTTCTTCTTATGTTAATAATGGTAAAATATTTTGTAACATTTCTATCGATAGGATCCAAAAAAGAAAACAGTTATAGTTTATGGACACCTGGATGTACAACCTGCTTTAAAGGAAGATGGCTGGAATACTGAACCTTTTGATTTAACTGAGATCGAAGGAAAGCTGTATGGCCGAGGTGCCAGTGATGACAAAGGCCCTGTTTTATGTTGGTTACATGCAATAGAAGCATTCCAAAAACTTGGGATTCAGGTGCCTGTTAACTTAAAATTTGTTTTCGAGGGCATGGAGGAAAGTGGAAGTGAGGGTCTTGATGATCTCTTAATGGCTCGAAAAAATGATTTTTTAGCAGATGGGGACTACGTTTGTATCTCCGATAATTATTGGCTCGGCAAGAAACGTCCATGTTTGACGTACGGACTTCGTGGCTTGGTTTATTATACGATTGAGGTTGAGTGTGCCGTTAAAGACCTGCACAGTGGTGTTTTTGGTGGCACAGTACACGAAGCAATGCCAGATCTCTGTTACCTATTGAGTCAACTAGTAGACAAGGATACAAACATTTTGATTCCAGGCATTGACAGAGATGTAAGTATGTAGTTATATACTTTGTACATATTTCAGTATTAACTTTCTGGAGAGAAACGGTTCTTCGTTTTCCTGATTTACACTCATAAGCAAAAAAATGGTGTGTAACATTTTGACCAGTTTCGGCAATTTTTCTTTTTATTTGTTTAATGTTTATGAAATTTTTATAAAATTCATTATGCATATGTCTAACTACGGTGACCATCCGTCCTGTATTATTAGGGACAGTCTTCTTTTTTCATCTATTGTCGTGGTAATTTATATAATTCATACAGGAAGCCAAATGTTCTGTATTTCATTTAATGTCCAGAATTTGTCCCGTATTCGGTATTCTGGCGCCTTAACAGCTCATAAAAATGACATGCCTATGAACCAGTTTTTATTTTAAAATCTGGACGCTTGTGATTCGAATCGATGGGCACATATGTATGTAGATGATTTCTAATACGGTCATCTCGAGTCATCTGTGTACGTGTGGACTCGTCTTTCGACTACAAACAGTTGAGTCACTCAGAGTCATGTCGGGGTAACTAACACATATTTATTTCTCCTAACACATCCAAGCCGACTCGCGAGTCAGACGCACCGTGTATGCCGCCTATAAGGTTATAATTTTGCGTAGAAAAACTTGGTATTTGTGAATATGAATCGAAATCAGACGTTAATGAATATTGTTAAAATTTCTTTAAGTAATTTCACCAGTATTTAGGTTTTCAAAGGTTTCGTCTTCAAATTATCTTTTTTGTTTTACATTCTACTCTAAAATTTTAAATTTGGTTTACATATGGGGTATTCCATGAGTAAGTGAAACTTTGTGTCCAATTATGTAGAAACTTATTGAACATGGAATACTTGATGAATCAATGCTAAATACCTCAAATTAACGTATTTTCTAAAAAAAAATTTAGTTATATTATTTTATTACACTATAAATGCACTCAAAACTACAACATTAGAAAAGTAATTAATACAATATATTTTAATACAGAAGGCTCTGCAAAATCAAGTATTTTCAAAGTTATTATTTTTTTGAAGTGGGGAATAAATATCTCGATCTTTCTTCGTCCCAAAGAAGCAACATGACATTGAAGAAAATAGGCATTTAAATTATATAATGCGATGAAATCACTACAGTTTTGCATGTCCCACCCGTGACAAAAAGGTTTTAAGCTTCGTAAGCTATTAGTTACTACTTTGAGGACTTTTCTATAATTTCATAACTAGAGTGTGTTTATACTATGCCGCCCTATTTCATCTCTTTTATTACATTATAAGTGCCTAGTTTAGAGATTTTGAAACGTTTTATCGTGTCCCGCCCATGACATTATACACTTATACATTTTTTCTAATGGTCAATAACAATAAAAAACAAGTTTAACGTTTCAAACCTATGTTTAATGCCACAAAACTTTGAAGTTCAGGTTGACTAAACACCATAATACTGTTGATGGGCTAAGCGATGTAGTAAAAAATTTCGCGTGGTCAGCTCGAAAAGTCAAGGTAAACATTACTATCATAGAGAGGCCAGAGAATTCTATGATGAGGGTTGCTTAACAACAATCCAAAAGTCAATACTAACAATTATTTCAAAAGTTCCAACCTAGAAAATCTAGAAGTTCACTTAACCAAATCGTGGTTATCATTCCTTCGTTAGCAACGAGTGTTGGTGGACGTGTTTCGGCGCATAATATTGGATACCTTCTTTTTTGGCGCAACGGCACATGTGTATGTGCCTTGTAAAATCACCATTTTGATTTAAGTGGATAATCAAATACTAAAAACTATAGCCTTTTTCAAGGCTGACGCTTTTGAGTACAGTACGGTGCTTCGCTTTTGGCGTCACAGCGTACTTCTTTGGACAAATCTGTGCAAAATTTTTTAATTCACCGGAATTGTGTGGGAGCACCCAAGGTTCAGGTGAGTGATTGTGACTTTAGTGTGGGGTTGCGAAATCTCTTGTGCTTTTGTTTTAACTTTTTTGGCTTAAAAAAAATCAAGCCTGCCTTCGACGGTAGGAAAAAAAACCTAAAGCCGCTATGGCGTCCTCACTATCGAGGACGTCATCGGCAGACGACTTCGAAGCTTTCGCGAGCAACAATCTAGTTAGGGCAAGCGCCTAAAAAAATAAAAAGAAATTAGAATAGCAAAAATGCTAAAGGCTCATGACATGGCAAGAACTAGTCTTGACATGGGTGTAACCGGTAAGGGGAAAAACGTGGAGGAACCAAGTGAAAATGAAATGAGTATAGACATACAAGTAGATAACGGGACAACGACGAGTACCGATAGCCCGCTTTTGGCTACGGATAACGGACAGCAAGCAGGTACAGTGACAGCCGGTTCTACGTACCGGAATGACTCGGGTTTCACCCGACCAAGGGCTGTTGTTTCGGCGATCTAACCCCGTTTAGGTCGGCGAAGTATCTTAAAAGTTGTCCGTCCATAGGGCTACATTCACTACGTATTCTCCTACTCAGGGCTGGCATCGAGTCAAACCCTGGGCCAGAAACATACACCTGCTGTGTATGCCGAAGACGATTACACCACAACTCCACCTCAGTCAAGTGTAATGCCTGCGAGGGGTGGAGTCACCTCAGGGTCTGCTCGGGACTACAGACACACAGACAGTGGACCACGTCGTACGTGGCCCCCCTATTGCTCAAACAGAGCAGCCTCCACGGCTAACCATAGTCCGCCCGAGCAGCCCCACACACTCACACAGCAGCCACACACAGTCACCACAACACAACAACATAATAACACCACAGACCGTACCACAGCCACTACAGACCACATAACACACACAGCCGCACCACCACCCACACGCCGCCGCTGCACGGTATGCCAGACCAGGATATTCCGTAATGTGACATCAGTCAAGTGCAACACCTGCCTTGGCTGGTGCCACTTTAGGGCATGCTCAGGTCTGCGTACCACGCGAGATTGGACGGGGAACTTCGAGGGCCCGTGCTGCGCTGCTCGGTCGCAGACTTCAATTGCGACGCCCCCCCACCACCACCACAGGGCGGCAATCACCTCAGCAGCACACACAGCCAACGGCGGCAAGAACATACACTTCACTTACACCCCACATCACGACACGTCTCCCGAACCACATGAAGCTCCTTCAATTTAACTGTAACGGGCTACAGAGTAAGATTGAGGAGATAACCGTCTTCATGTGTCGGCATGGTATATTAATAGCTGCGGTCCAAGAGACAAAGTTGCACAGCAATTCAACTTTGTTGAATTGCGCCGGGTACAACGTGCACCGTCGAGATCGCGAGCGAGATAATGGTGGTGGCTTAGCGTTCATCACGCACCACACCGTGCAGTATCGTCTTATCGAAGCAGACATCGACCGCAGGGATACCACCCTAGAATGTCAGGGCATCGCTATCCGGTCAGGCGATGCCGAGCTCGAAATATTTAACATATACATACCCCCTGTCACCTGCTGCCCGGCAGGATATCACCCTGATATAGGTGCGCTCCTCAGAGGTGAAAACCGTATGGTAGTAGGTGACTTTAATGCGCACCACGATCTTTGGCACTCAAGCCTGTCAAACGATCGTAGGGGAACAGACTTGGCTGAGCAGATAGACGATTCGACATTCTGCATAATGAACGACGACGCACCCACCAGGATTATGGGTAACTGCAGTAGCTCGCCAGACATCACAATAGTCAGCGCTGGTCTGATAAACAGCATAACGTGGCGACCTATGCTGACTCTAGCATCAGACCATCTACCCATAGTCATCTCGATTGATAAACCAACCGACTTTGCCTCCGCCAAACACCGGACCTATATCAACTTTTCTAAAGCTGACTGGAAAGGTTACGCGGAGTTTACCGAAAACACCTTCGCAGCGCTCCCCACACCAACCGACGTCCATCTCGGTGAACGTAAGTTCCGCAGGGCTATCACTGCTGCTGCAGCTCGCTTCATACCGGCAGGATGTATATCGGACCCACGTCCAAACTTCCCTGCCGAAGCGGCTGTTCTAGCCGATGAGCGTGATAGCCTTCGTCAGGCCGATCCCGGAGATCCCCGTATCAGGGATCTCAACGCGGAGATTCGGCAACTTGTAAACGTACATAAGCGGAAGAAGTGGGAGGAGCACCTGAAGACTTGTAATTTCACCTCTGGTGTGAGCAAGCTTTGGTCAACCGTGAGGTCATTGTCTAATCCGAGGAAGCACGACGACAGAGTCGAAATTTCCTTCGGCGACCATGCTTCGTCGGACCCGGAGCGATGCGCGAGCTATTTTAGCCGGCAGTTCATACTGCATCCTCCGGTGGACAAAGCCAAGCGTCGAGTGACCAGAAGGCTGCACAAACTGCCAACAACTTGTGCCCCCTTTCACTTGCGGTGAAGTTCAGGTGGCCATCGGGAAGGCGAAAGCCTCCAAAGCCATGGGTCCCGACGGAATATACATGCTGATGCTGAAAAATTTGGGTCCTGCGGGGGTAGCGTACCTAACGGAGGTCCTCAGCTTGTCAATGGCCACTCTCATCATCCCAGACATCTGGAAGGTGGGGAGAGTGGTCCCACTGCTCAAACCGGGGAAACCTGCCAACAAAGGAGATTCGTATCGTCCGATTACACTCCTTTCCCCGGTAGCGAAGACACTCGAGGCCTTGCCTCTCCCGTACTTCACAAACCACCTGACCCCAGCGAAGCATCAGCATGGTTTCCGTAAAGTGCACAGTACAACAACAGCACTTAACGCCATAAACACTCAGATAACTCGTGGCCTTAACCGTAACCGTCCCTGTGAGAGAACGATTCTAGTAGCGTTGGACTTGTCAAAGGCGTTTGACACCGTCTGCCATTCCACGCTACTGGAAGATATAGAGGCCTCCTCTCTCCCACAGAGGCTCAAACGGTGGTCGGCAAATTATCTGAGTGGTCGACATTCGTCGGTAATGTTTGTAGACAAAACGAGTAAGCAGCGAAAAA